>NC_092086.1:49261400-49561400 GCF_045679555.1 Salvelinus alpinus
TGGATGACCAGAGTGATCTGGTGAGTCCTGCTCCTCCTGACCTGCCAGCCATATTGGTCTGCTTTTTGTTCTGTCAACAGCATCTGTTGGGCCTGATAAAGGGCTTAGACCAGCCCTCCATAGGCCCGCTGGAGTTAGGTTGGATTAGGATGGTGTGTGTGTGTGTGTGTGTGTGTGTGTGTGTGTGTGTGTGTGTGTGTGTGTGTGTGTGTGTGTGTGTGTGTGTGTGTGTGTGTGTGTGTGTGTGTGTGTGTGTGTGTGTGTGTGTAGGGTAATTATAACCCAGAGAGAGAGAGGTGATCAGTTAATAACCATATTGACAGTACACTCAGCTTGACTGCCCTGCTTTTCTGTTTCCCATTTCTTCTTCATGCTGTCATTATGGAGCTTTCTCTCCTAGCTGTTTCTTGTTGTTGTCTTTTCATTCATTGTTGTTGTTGATTTCCATTGGCTTCATAGTACGGATTTGACTGTGTATAGTCAGACATTGTTCTAAGTATTCCGTTCAAGGTCGTGTCGATAATATTATATCTGTCTTTCCTTACTTTCACATATGACAAAGGGAGGTATGTGTCACACACGCTTGTATGTTCCCGATCCATTCGCCCAGCGGGAATCTCTCAGGAGCATGGCAAAACGTTCCCAAGCCTCATCCAGTTCCCCCTAGATCTCGTTTCCCCTCCAAACTTCCCAAGGAAAAAGGCCTTCAGAAGCAGCCATGCTCCTGTGACATTCCTCAATCTCCCAGCCGTCAGACCACAGTCGGTACAGTATAAGAGTGGCGAGCTGGGGAGAACAGTACATTAAACAGACGGGAGATCACCTATTCCCTCCCCAAGCTCTCCGTATATAACCACAACCACTGGAAGGTCCACTAGCTGTTAAAAGTACCCCTCCCTTCCTCCTCAATCACTCTGTCGTTCTGCTGATCTGACATGTGAAGTCCTTCCAGTTAGTTCAAAGGGAAAAATCTCCTTTCCTATTTCCTATTTCTCTCCCCATCACCAGGGCTGTCGGTGCTAAGCTGTTAAAATGGCTGACAGTGTACCTGTCTGACTTCATGCAGTGCAGCGGTGCTGTGATTGGACGAGCAGAACATGTAGCAGAAGTGACTGGGTACAGTACACTGAGGAACTAGCTGGAGGATAGAAGTGGAGCTTCTAGTGATTCATCTCTTCTCCACCCCCCATCCTCCCAATCTCAGCCAGGCCTGACTGTGGGGGGGGGCTTCCTCAACACACACATATACTGTAGGGAACACATACACATCAACACAAACACACTGTGAGCACACATAAAGGCATATACTGTACACACACACACACACACACACATAAAACCCCATACACACACACACACTGAGAAAACACATATACAAGCATTCAGAACATAAAACAGAGAGAGAGATGTATACTACAGACACACAGATACACAGAGAGAGAGATGTATACTACAGACACACAGATACACAGATACACAGAGAGATGTATACTACAGACACACAGATACACAGATACACAGAGAGATGTATACTACAGACACACAAATACACAGATACACAGAGAGAGAGAGAGAGATGTATACTACAGACACACAAATACACAGATACACAGAGAGAGAGATGTATACTACAGACACACAAATACACAGATACACAGAGAGAGAGATGTATACTACAGACACACAAATACACAGATACACAGAGAGAGAGGTGTATACTACAGACACACAAATACACAGATACACAGAGCGAGAGAAGCACACTGGTGTGCCATTTGACCTGATTTCGTTTGATTTAACAGGAGAGGAAGCGTGTTCTTTCACTGATCAAGGGTGCTTGACATTCTAGAGCCCCAGATTTCTCCAGTCAGGGGGAAGAGAGTGTTGAGAGGGCAGAGTAGAGCAGAGCATTCAAGCACACACAGTTTGGTAACTTTAACACACACACACACACACACACACACACACACACACACACACACACACACACACACACACACACACACACACACACACACACACACACACACACACACACACACACACACACACACACACACACACACACACACACACACACACACACACACACACACAGATAGTATGCAAGTGTAAGATGTGACATAGCCCAGGCTACAGGCTATATAACTGCAGAACAATTCCAATATTTTTGTCCCTCTCTCTGTCTCCTTCTCCATATCTCTCTCCTTCTCCATATCTCTCTCTCCTTCTCCTTCTCCATATCTCTCTCTCCTTCTCCTTCTCCATATCTCTCTCCTTCTCCATATCTCTCTCTCCTTCTCCCTCTCTATATCTCTCTCCTTCTCCTTCTCCATATCTCTATCTCTCTCTCCTTCTCCATATCTCTCTCTCCTTCTCCATATCTCCTTCTCCCTCTCTATATCTCAGATCTCTCTCTCCTTCTCCCTCTCCTTCTCCACATCACTCTCCCCTTCTTCTTCTCCTTCTCTATATCTCTATCTCTCCATCTCCATATCTCTCTCGCTATCTCTGTTCCTCTCTGTTTCCACATCTCCTTACCACCAAAGCCTACAAGGAGTGATGAGGTGAGACATAGTCACACTGTGTGACCTATAATGATAGTGACTGAGGACTATTTGAAAGTCATTGCTTGGCTACTTAATGTATATTTGGTTGGTATATGTGCACGCCTTGCTATAGAATACCAACAACCTCCTACTACATACACACAGGAACAGACAGACAGACAGAGATAGAGACAGACGGACGGATGGATAGAGAGGAAGATTATGCAGACAGACAGACAGAGTATGCTGTAGTCTACAGACAGATAGACGCACAGACTGCATAAGTACCACCAATGATTCCAGGCAATACAGGACATGTATTACAAATGCATTTATGGCGGAAAACACTTTCTTTCACTTGCTAAAACACAGTTGTGCTTTTTATAAAAGCAGCTTTATTCAAAGATATTACTCATGCATACAGATACGGACACACTCTCACGCATGCACAAACAGTTACAGACACACACACACACACACGCATGCATGCACACACACATGGATTGTTTATGCATTGGTGCTCACACTGTTGCTGTGTGTGTGTGTGTGTGTGTGTGTGTGTGTGTGTGTGTGTGTGTGTGTGTGTGTGTGTGTGTGTGTGTGTGTGTGTGTGTGTGTGTGTGTGTGTGTGTGTGTGTGTGTGTGTGTGTGTGTGTGTGTGTGTGTGTGTGTTTGTATTTGTATTTGTATTTGTGTGTGTCTGTTTGGGCCAGGCAGATTGCCCCCCAGTCAGAGGGGAGGGAGCTGTCTCAGCTCGTCAGCATTAGGTGCCCACGCCGCCTTGATCACCGCCGACAGCCAGCCACAGGAAATGATGTGCTGTGAAGCCACCCAAAGCACCCATGTGACCCGCTGTGGTCAGAGGGGGAGAGAGAGGGAGGGAGGAGAGGGGAGCCAGTGAAGCGGTGTGCCCTCACGATTACAGAGGCGGAAACCATGGCCCTGCCTGGCACGGCAAAGACACATACATACACACACACACACACACACACTGACGAGACATAGAGACAGAGAGAACGAAACGCACACGCCACATCTACTGATATATTTGTTCAGGCTGAGTGGCAGTGAAATGTATCCCAGCATGCCTGGCACCAGATCTCTGTAGCCGTGCCATTGTTCTCCTGTTCCACACTACTACCACTCTTAACAGAGCCACACACACACACACACACACACACACACACACACACACACACACACACACACACACACACACACACACACACACACACACACACAGCTCTAGTCTCCAGACTAGTCTAGATACAGATTCCAAATAGCGTAGACAGCATCTCCTGCTGATGGCCCTCCTTCAGAGCTGCTGGTCAGAGGTGAGAGGTTAAAGGTTAGTGGTGAGGTCTGTTACAGGGCCTCTGTGGGAGGAGGTATGT
The DNA here is from genome assembly GCF_045679555.1 of Salvelinus alpinus. Lineage (NCBI taxonomy): Eukaryota > Metazoa > Chordata > Actinopteri > Salmoniformes > Salmonidae > Salvelinus > Salvelinus alpinus. Next base: position 49,265,344 of record NC_092086.1, read on the forward strand.
GTGTGTCCGTGTGTGTGGTGGGTTTTTCCAGGGCTGACCTCACACTCTCTCACGTTTATAGACCCTTTGTTTTACAGATTTTCCAGGCTTACCTTCAGGTGTGTCAGAGACTGTAACATTTCCAGAGCAGAGAGAAGCTCCAATGTTTCCACTGGCTCTGTCCTCAATGCATACTTTCTGGCATACTCTGCCCCTCTCTCCTTTCACTTTCGATATCCCTCACTCTCTTACCCTCCTCTCCGTTTACAGCTTTTTCTCATTTTTTCCCGTCTTTCATCTGTCATTCCCCCTCCTTTCTTTCTCTGTTCAGACACATGGCTCCATTAGTGTCATGCAGACCCGGGTTCAAATACTATTTGACATTTTTCAAATACTTATAGCGTTTGTTCTAGCCTGCCTGGAGTGCAGATGGGCGGGGTTTACAGTTCTGAGACCGTTATGTCGGTCCATTAAGCGAGGGTAGCTCAATCAATCCCAGATAAAGTATTTGAAATTATTTTGAATAGTATTTAAACCCAGGTGTGGTGTCACGCGGGTACAATGGCCTGTTGATATAAATCTGTTTTTACTGGCATGTTTTTCCACCCCTAGTGTGTGTGTGTGTGTGTGTGTGTGTGTGTGTGTGTGTGTGTGTGTGTGTGTGTGTGTGTGTGTGTGTGTGTGTGTGTGTGTGTGTGTGTGTGTGTGTGTGTGTGTGTGTGTGTGTGTGTGTGTGTGTGTGTGTGTGTGCGTGTGCTCTGTAGACACATTTACTGCTATAACACAGAGAGATGCCCCTCTCGTCCTTTCCACAGGATTCCCCCATTTGTTTTACAGTAACGAGAACGCAACTCTACTTCCAACACACATATAAAACAACAGCCTTATGGCACTTTAATGGTTGCGCTTCTATTTGAGGCATAAATGAACTTAACAGATCTAAGGACGGGAACCAAGGAAAATAGTTGTGTTTATTTTTACGTTTTAATGAGAGTGACTGAGCAGTTGAAGGTCATTGCTTGGCTACATAATTCACATTTAGTTCACATGTGCATGCCTTGCTATAGAAAACCAAGAACCATATCTTCAAGCTCTACACCATCCTGCTGGACCAACTCTGCACGATTCATCTGCTAAACCACAGTTCAAAATAGTGAAAGCAGGCCACTGCACAGAGACAGTATTGATTGGTACCTAGCCATGGTATTAAACATATGCAAGCCACAATGAAGTCCTATTAGTAACAGAAGTCTGGGTGGAGAGAGAGAGAGAGAGAGAGAGAGAGAGAGAGAGAGAGAGAGAGAGAGAGAGAGAGAGAGAGAGAGAGAGAGAGGGAGAGGGAGAGGGAGAGGGAGAGGGAGAGGGAGAGAGATCCTCCTTATCCATCTCATCCTCATGAGAGAGGAAGAGTAGTCTGTAGAATACCTCATGTGTCTGATCTGTTGCACTCTCCTTCACCCTACAGATGTAGGCTCTTAATTTGAGCCAGTTTGCTACAACAGGAAAATAATCCTGCAGCAACAGGAAATTTGAATTATTATGTGGATTATAATTCATGGACAGTTTTTGTAGGGAAATTATCAGCAATAAAAGAATGATCAAATTAAGATCCTAGATCTGTATCTTCCTCCTCTGCTTCCTCATCCCTCCCCCTCCTCCTCATCTGTCTGAACCCAGCTCCAGGGATGAAACATGCACACAGATGTTTTATTTATGTTGGAGAATCCATCTCTCTCCCTCTCTCCCTGTGTCTGTCTTTCTGTGTGTGTGACTGAGTGTGAAATACATGCTAAACAGTACATCTGAGGAGTCCCCTCCCCTGTAGGGTGTAGAGTACAGGTGTCAGAGTACAGCATCGCCCCCTCCCTCCCCACCCATCCCTATCCACCCTCTCTCCCTCTCCCTCTTTCCTCCCTCATACTGTGATGACAGCTTCCTCTCCTCCCTCTCGCTGACTCTTCTAGACTGAGACGCATCTGAACTGGCCTCCTGGCCTGCTACTCTGCTCCAGTCTCATGAGCTTTACTGTTGTTTCCACTGGGAGTCACAACTGACTAGTATGCTCTTCTATCATTGTTGCCCTTCTTAGTAGCAGCTGTACTAGTTGTATTCGTTTTAGTGGTGGTATTTGTTCCGAAGCCACAATCATTGCCATTCCCAAACAGTAATTACGATAATAATCAGTGGGCCTAAGGACCAGTAATCTGATAGCAGATGCTATTGTTGTGCCACTGGGCACCTGGTGCCTCCAACCCACTGGTAATCATAGAGCTCAGGTGCAGGAGATTTCTCCTCGTAGAAATGCCTCCTCTCCATCCCATTTTAACCTTTTCACATGCCTAGCACAGCTCCATGGTGGCCTCAAGTTCACAATGTAACCCTCTGGTCACCTCCAAAACACCTTTTCAGACTCTTCCATCGGCATCCTACCAACCCTTAGCCACTTGCAAACTCCAGTTCCCTTGCCAGCACCCCCGGCCTCCCTTCTCCCCTCTGTCAGCCTGCCCTAGAGCAATCTCCCTGTCTCCCGGACCCTCCGTCTCTCTGTCCGTCCATCAGTCAAACCAGTCAGTCCGTTCCGCTCGGAGGGTGTTCTGTACTCTCCTATTCATTTGTTTGTTTGGCAGAGAGAGAGAGAGAGAAAGACATAAAGAGCGAGAGAGAAAGATATAAAGAGCAAGAGAGAAACAGTTAGAGAGAGACAGATAGAGAGAGAGAGAGAGAGAGCTAGCCGCTTCTCGTCATGCTGTTTTCATCTCCATTGGCTGTCGGACATCACCTGGGCGGGAACACTCCATTGCAGGTTGGCAGAGCTGGCAGACCTGCTCCTAATTGACGCTAGTCGCTTGGAAGACAGGAGGAAGAAGAGGAGGAGAAGGAAGTAGCTTTAATAAATCATACTGGTGTTGTTCCGCCTGTCAGTCATCCCCTATCAGTTGTCAAAAGTGAGAATAAAACTTTACTGTATAGTTTCAAGTAAACTGAGTATCATGTAAGTTCTATGCTTCTACAGTGTGATGATGTGTAGTACATTTCATATCCACTGGGTGATGTCCAATGATATTCCCAATCAAAACGAATCCAGCACATACTGTAGTAGAATAGGGTTTGTCATACACAACAGTACGTAACCAAAGAGAATACGAGGAACACACACACCCATCGGTCCAGAGAAGTAACAGTTTGTGGCAGTTTAAAACACACACATCAATCGAACCAGCAGTGTGGTTTCTCCCTGCCCCCCACCTGGGACTGATTGGACAGTAAAGGGGAACATTAAAAGACAGTCACGCCTTGACATGTATTGATCACCGCTGTCCGCATGCTGGAGAGACAGAAGAGGAACTTCACATAAAGACTCGCTCAACAGACGGTTTGTGTTTGTAGCAGTTTGTTGATGTGCATAGCTGTGCATATGTAGCTAATGGATAGACATGGATTTCACCCTTTAGAAGTTTCTGGATTTGACTATGTCTTCATCATAAATACAACAGTGTGCGTGCATTCTTCTCTCTGATAGCTAGTTGTATTAGGCTGACACGGTATGAGGAAGCCTGCACTAAAAGGACTCCAGTCGTTAGTCATGTGAAAGCTTGTTCAACTGTCAGAGAGAATTACTATCTATCTCAATGCATGTCAGAGCTCTCATCTCCCAGGTGACACATTTCTCAATATTCCGGACATCTTCCCCCTCCCGCCTCGTGTCTCCTGCCCTCCCTGTCACACTGTCCCATTGTGCCCACCTCTTCCGCCCCCCCCCCCCGCCACTTCTGCCCACTACACCTCTCTGACAGCATGCCACCGCACAGATCCTGCATGTTAATTAATGCCCGCCTGCACTGTCCTCCTCCTCGTCCCTGGTCCCTTGTGTGCTGCTCTACCCTACACACACACACACACACTCACTCACGCACACACACTCCGAGGCCAGTTATCAGCGGCCCGGCAGCGGAGCGGAGGGCCACAGAGGATGTAATTTCACTGGAGTGGAATGTGACAGCTTGACCTTCTCCTCTCTCCAGGGCCCCATCCTCATCACCATAGATACCTGGCTCCGCCGGGCACCGCGCTGCACCCGTATAGCCGTATTATTACCAACACCATCACCATCACTACTATACTCCCCCTCCGGTATCAAACAATCGCGGTTGAACTCATTCGCCCATCATCGTCAAGAGGAGCCCAAACACAACTCCACCATGGTGACCTCTCTAGCCGTCGCAGAGAGCCATTATGCCCTGTGGAGTTTCATCGAGCCGGGGTTAGACTAACTCAACTCTGTCCCGGGTGAGGCTTGCTGTGGATGTTGATGATGTTGCGTCGAGTGTTTGGTCTCATACAATCTGACGCCTGGTTCTGGGTGCTTGTGTAGAGTGGTGGATATGCCTTGACTCGCGTTCTGACTGAACAGCTCTCCTCTGCGAAGACACTGATCTCACTAGCAGTCCTGTTTCATAGTGCTCTCTATCTCCCGCTGAAGGGCAATGGGCTGTGTCATGGCTGTGGAATCTAAAGCGGAGAGCCAGCCTCTCTCGTTAGCCCTGGCTCTCTCATGCCTGTGTGGGCTACATGGTTGGCACGGTGTTTGGCATGTGGTTGGCAGGGCTAGTAGGCTGGTACAGCTGCCCTCCATACCCTCAGTCTGCCATGAGAACTGGGGGTCCATGGCCACTGTGGTTTATACACTAGACTCAAGGACACCTTGGCTAGCCATGCTCGTCCCTGGAACCTCTACTGAGCAGCTGAGGGGCGGAGGAGACTCTTCTCTAGCACCGGAGTCGGTGGAGGAAATGCACTTGATTCCAAACTCCTCTTGTGGCTTCTGACGTTCTGTGTGTACCCCGTATAGGCTATCTGCTCCTAGCACACTTCACCATCACCCTCTCTCTGTTCACACCAATAACATCCTCTTCAACTCAGCGCCAGTCTGCCTGCCCGCCTCACCACCACCACAAGGGTACAGAGAGAAGGAGGGTCGAAGAGCAACAAGATGGAGGTAGAGAGAGGACAGTCAGAGATGGAGACACCGATTGGGGGAGAGAGAGAGAGCAGAACGAGGAAGGATGGAAGGAGGGAGGCGAGCAGAGCAGAGAGAGGGAGAGATGGAGGAAGGGGTAGAGGGAAAGCAAGGGAGCGATTGAATGGTGTAATTAAGTTCCTGATAGCACTCTGGGTGCTTTGGCCAGGCTCCAGTAGAGCTTAGCACTACACCAAGGCTCTTCAGCCTGCTCTTCTCTCCTGCTTTTAGAGGAACACACACACACATGAAGTTAAAAACACTCACAACACACCAACACACAGACACATGGTTTTTAGCTCACTCTGTCACGCACAAACACACAAACACACGAACACACAAACTCAGTCCATGTAAATTTGAACACACAGAGAGACACACACACAGCGCTGACAGGCTCCACAACATTGCACTAAGGCAAAAGACGAAAGACACAAAGGAGAGAGAGAAGCGACAAATGAATATGAGCAACTGTCACTCAGATCAGGCACTCACAGCTGCAATGGCATGCACATACACACATTACACACACACTGCTGCAATGACATAGATACATTACACACACACTGCTGCAATGACATACACACATTACACACACACTGCTGCAATGACATACACACATTACACACACACTGCTGCAATGACATACACATACACACATTACACACACATTATACACACACTGCTGCAATGACATACACATACACACATTACACACACACTGCTGCAATGACATACACATACACACATTACACACACACTGCTGCAATGACATACACATACACACATTACACACACACTGCTACAATGACATACACATACACACATTACACACACACTGCTGCAATGACATACACATACACACATTACACACACACTGCTGCAATGACATACACATACACACATTACACACACACTGCTGCAATGACATACACATACACACATTACACACACATTACACACACACTGCCATGATCTATTTTATACAAGCACACATACACATTGCATATCATTCACTCCTTCTAAAACTTCACAGAAATATCCCTCCCCTACACACACACACGCAGACACAGACACTCACGCACGCACGCACGCACGCACGCACGCACGCACGCACGCACGCACGCACGCACGCACGCACGCACGCACACACACACACACACACACAGAGCAGCCAGTTTCCCTCCAAGCTTATCTTTAATAGCTTCAAGTCCTCTGCTGCCTCCCCCTCTCTGTACAGTCTGTCTGATGTGGTAGTTTTATAATAGCTGCTGCTGGCTGGCTGGCTGGCTGGCTGGCTGGCTAGCAGCAGAATCACTCCTCTCTTATCAGCATGTGTGTGTGTGTATCCATCTCTCTCTCTCTTCTCCCTTTCTCACTCTCTCTTTCTCTCTCTCTTTCTCTCTCTCTTTCTCTCGTGCTCTCTCTCTTTCTCTTCCTCTCCCCTTCTCTCTCTACCTCTCCCTTTTTCTCTGTAACCAAGCAGGGCCTTGTCACTATTCTGCTGCGTGACAATACTGACATTCCATTAGGGTGACATTTTTCCATCAATTTAAGGGTCAGGGTTCAACCCAGGTGCCCATGAAGTGTTGGACTACACATGGGTGGAGTAGTCAACCTTTTCCAAATAGTGCTCCGTTATTGTATTTTTCCCCGTGTAGCCACTCAATGGGATGTCTGGTGTGGCTGTAAATGTGTGATTGATACATATAAATGATCACCTTGATCTGGCTCCTCCCTCCATCAGGGAGAGTGACATTACTCTTGTAGTCGTTTCACAAAGCCGTTATCGCGGAACCGCTATCTAAGAGACAATATGCGCTGTTAAAATAACACCAGCTTATTTTCCCATTTGCGCTGTCCGCTCAGGTTAAACGTCGGCCAGCTGAGCAAGAAAGAAAGAGCGAGAGAGAGAGAGGGGGGGGGGTGCAAGCTCTCCCCTTCCCTCACCTCCCCTTCCCCTTCCCTCGCCTCCTTCGGGCCACGCAGAGCAGCAGATCAATATGGGTTTTAATTGAGGAGCATGTGTATCATGTTTCCTTAGTTGTGGTAGTTGGAATCTGTTGGGATTTGTCCCGAGGAAGAAAAGGATTGCAAAGAGAGAGCGACAGAGACTGGAAAATAGGACAGAATATATAGCAGGCGCTTCTTTTAGTTGTGTTTGTTTAAACTCCCGGAGCGGAGCATATGATACTTGTGCGTCGTTGCATGCACTTCTTTTCTGGGGATACCGCGTAATATTTACGCGCTGTGAAACACCGAGCTGGAGCGACGTCTATTCGGTCCTGGACGCACGATGCTGATCGGTAAGTCTCGAGTTTTTTACCTTTTATTCAGAAACCGCGCTGATGTGGCTTCGAGGGTCCGCTGTCCGTGCTTTCGTTTCTGGAGACGTGTAGCCCACGCGTCGGGCGCCTAGAACACCCGACTCAAGCACTGGTCGGTTTAGCCTTTTTAAACATACGTGAATTGTATATAAATTATGACAATGTTTTATATAAATATAGCTTTGTAAGTTGTACGCACTAGCGGCAAGACCAGTGCGCAGTTGAATTCTCAAATATGTATGGGGGACAGTCAAATTCAGACGCAGATTCATGTGCAGTGTTGGGTGGTAACTGTAGCCTATGGCATTTATTTGTTTGTACACAAGTGTAATATTTGTCTTGACAGACCATTGGAAGTGCAGGATACCGCAGCGACCCGAAGTTGCGCACAATGACCCCGTAAAATCTCTTTCAAGTTAGAAGTTGTGGATCTTCAGTGACGTTAAGCCTGCATCATATTTATTCCTTCTATTAACAGTTCAAATGTGAGTTTTCTTTCAAATTTGACATGCTATCGAAAGTAGACTACCGGTCATTTTTTGGGACAAAATCGTAGGCTACCGCAGAATGAATCCCCTTTTTGGAATGATGAGATCTTCATATTTGAACATTTCTCATGTGATTTATCTTCAAGGACGAATCCAGTGTATACCAAACTTTATATTCAACAAATATTAATGTATCTGCTGTTTTGATGTTGAGCTTGAGTTGATCTCTCCTCACCTTGCCGGGTGCGTAGGCTATCGGTCTCATACCTGTGAAAGCTTGAATCAAATATTTACAGAAAGCGCTCCGCTAATGCATTTGAAAAACCACGCGGCTCCTTGTTGGTTAACTCTAATAACGTCATTATTCATGTTAGACCTTAGAAACGAAATCTGAACGTGAATGATTGCCTTATTAAACCACGGTCCTCTCCGGGATTCTGCTTCTTCAACGACTCACAGTCGCTTCGACTATAGACTTTCCCCCCTATACTGTTGTGGTATAGGCTATTGCAATAGTTTAATCAATTTCGTTTATATTGTCAATAATAATTCATGGACATCTTACATTTTGTAATTTAAGATATAGATGTAATATATATTTATCGATTGTCTGCATAGTATTGAGGATTTTTACTTTGAGAAAGACAAACAGGCTACTAAATAGACAGCAAATCATTGATAAACACACACTGGCCAATTTGCATTGTGAGGTATCACACCATTAAGCAATCACTAAATCCTATTATAGAAACTGATCAGCCATGACCTACATAGCAGCCACCTGCCCTCTATACATAGGAGCCACCTGCCCTCTATACATAGCAGCCACCTGCCCTCTATACATAGCAGCCACCTGCCCTCTATACGTAGCAGCCACCTGTCCTCTATACATAGGAGCCACCTGCCCTCTATACATAGCAGCCACCTGCCCTCTATACATAGCAGCCACCTGCCCTCTATACATAGCAGCCACCTGCCCTCTATACATAGCAGCCACCTGTCCTCTATACATAGGAGCCACCTGCCCTCTATACATAGGAGCCACCTGCCCTCTATACATAGCAGGCACCTGTCCTCTATACATAGGAGCCACCTGTCCTCTATACATAGGAGCCACCTGCCCTCTATACATAGCAGCCACCTGTCCTCTATACATAGGAGCCACCTGTCCTCTATACATAGGAGCCACCTGCCCTCTATACATAGGAGCCACCTGTCCTCTATACATAGCAGCCACCTGTCCTCTATACATAGGAACCACCTGTCCTCTATACATAGGAACCACCTGTCCTCTATACATAGGAGCCACCTGTCCTCTATACATAGGAGCCACCTGCCCTCTATACATAGGAGCCACCTGCCCTCTATACATAGGAGCCACCTGCCCTCTATACATAGCAGCCACCTGTCCTCTATACATAGGAGCCACCTGTCCTCTATACATAGGAGCCACCTGCCATCTATACATAAGAACCGCCTGCCCTCTATACATAGGAGCCACCTGCCCTCTATACATAGCAGCCACCTGCCCTCTATACATAGCAGCCACCTGCCCTCTATACATAGGAGCCACCTGCCCTCTATACATAGGAGCCACCTGTCCTCTATACATAGGAGCCACCTGTCCTCTATACATAGCAGCCACCTGTCCTCTACACATAGGAGCCACCTGTCCTCTATACATAGGAGCCACCTGCCCTCTATACATAGCAGCCACCTGCCCTCTATACATAGCAGCCACCTGCCCTCTATACATAGCAGCCACCTGTCCTCTATACATAGGAGCCACCTGCCCTCTATACATAGCAGCCACCTGCCCTCTATACATAGCAGCCACCTGTCCTCTATACATAGGAGCCACCTGCCCTCTATACATAGGAGGCACCTGTCCTCTATACATAGGAACCACCTGTCCTCTATACATAGGAGCCACCTGCCCTCTATACATAGGAGCCACCTGTCCTCTATACATAGGAGCCACCTGCCCTCTATACATAGGAGCCACCTGTCCTCTATACATAGGAGCCACCTGTCCTCTATACATAGGAGCCACCTGCCCTCTATACATAGGAGCCACCTGCCCTCTATACATAGGAGCCACCTGCCCTCTATACATAGGAGCCACCTGCCCTCTATACATAGGAGCCACCTGCCCTCTATACATAGGAGCCACCTGCCCTCTATACATAGGAGCCACTTGTCCTCTATACATAGGAGCCACCTGCCCTCTATACATAGGAGCCACCTGCCCTCTATACATAGGAGCCACCTGCCCTCTATACATAGCAGCCACCTGTCCTCTATACATAGGAGCCACCTGTCCTCTATACATAGGAGCCACCTGCCCTCTATACATAGGAACCACCTGCCCTCTATACATAGGAGCCACCTGCCCTCTATACATAGCAGCCACCTGCCCTCTATACATAGGAGCCACCTGCCCTCTATACATAGGAGCCACCTGCCCTCTATACATAGCAGCCACCTGCCCTCTATACATAGCAGCCACCTGTCCTCTATACATAGCAGCCACCTGCCCTCTATACATAGGAGCCACCTATCCTCTATACATAGCAGCCACCTGCCCTCTATACATAGGAGCCACCTGTCCTCTATACATAGGAGCCACCTGTCCTCTATACATAGGAGCCACCTGTCCTCTATACATAGGAGCCACCTGTCCTCTATACATAGGAGCCACCTGTCCTCTATACATAGGAGCCACCTGCCCTCTATACATAGGAGCTACCTGTCCTCTATACATAGGAGCCACCTGTCCTCTATACATAGGAGCCACCTGTCCTCTATACATAGGAGCCACCTGCCCTCTATACATAGGAACCACCTGTCCTCTATACATAGGAGCAACCTGTCCTCTATACATAGGAACCACCTGTCCTCTATACATAGGAGCCACCTGTCCTCTATACATAGCAGCCACCTGTCCTCTATACATAGGAGCCACCTGTCCTCTATACATAGGAGCCACCTGTCCTCTATACATAGGAGCCACCTGTCCTCTATACATAGGAGCCACCTGTCCTCTATACATAGGAACCACCTGTCCTCTATACATAGGAGCCACCTGTCCTCTATACATAGGAGCCACCTGCCCTCTATACATAGGAGCCACCTGCCCTCTATACATAGGAGCCACCTGCCCTCTATACATAGCAGCCACCTGCCCTCTATACATAGGAGCCACCTGTCCTCTATACATAGGAACCACCTGCCCTCTATACATAGGAACCACCTGTCCTCTATACATAGCAGCCACCTGTCCTCTATACATAGCAGCCACCTGCCCTCTATACATAGGAACCACCTGTCCTCTATACATAGGAGCCACCTGCCCTCTATACATAGGATCCACCTGTCCTCTATACATAGGAGCCCCCTGTCCTCTATACATAGGAGCCACCTGTCCTCTATACATAGGAACCACCTGTCCTCTATACATAGGAGCCACCTGTCCTCTATACATAGGAGCCACCTGTCCTCTATACATAGGAGCCACCTGCCCTCTATACATAGGAGCCACCTGCCCTCTATACATAGGAGACACCTGTCCTCTATACATAGGAGCCACCTGTCCTGTATACATAGGAACCACCTGTCCTCTATACATAGGAACCACCTGTCCTCTATACATAGGAGCCACCTGTCCTCTATACATAGGAGCCACCTGTCCTCTATACATAGGAGCCACCTGTCCTCTATACATAGGAACCACCTGTCCTCTATACATAGGAACCACCTGTCCTCTATACATAGGAGCCACCTGTCCTCTATACATAGGAACCAAGGAGATAATGATGACAATATGAATAGAATGTGCAATAGATAGCTTATATAGTATAGGCCTATTTTATACAAGTATTTCTGATTTATTTTCCTTATAGGCCAAGGTTACAGGAACATTGCAGCAACCTTGACTGGTTGTCTTACGGCTCTCCTCTGGATCTCATCACGGTTGCCTCTGAGAAACTGAAACAAGATTTATGACCCTATATGTCCACTCTAAAATGGAGGACTTGGCCGTTTGCTCTAAACTTGATCCTACAACCCATGACAACGTTGAGGCAGTCTGTGTATTGGTAGTGGGGTTGAGAGGGGTGTGAGAGAGAGGACAGACAGATGCACTGTATGGCCGAGTACACTGCAGTGCTATAGGCTACACTGCCTTGTAGAACTATGGCCACTAACCTAACACTGCTCTGCTGCCATTTTACTGCCCTGACAGAGTCACTACTGGAATGTATGTGTCCTACATGACATCAACTCTGTCTCTGCATGTATCAGGCATGGAGCCCATCTTTCCAACAGAGAGAGAGAGAGAGAGACAGAGCGAGTGAGAGAGACACACACACACACTGACACACACACACACTGACACAAACACTGACACACACACACACACACACACACACACACACACACACACACACACACACACACACACACACACACACACACACACTGACACACACACACACACACTGATAAACACACACACTCTGACACACACACTGGCACACACACACACACACTGACACACACACACACACACACACACACACACACACACACACACACACACACACACACACACACACTGACAAACACACACACACACACACTGACAAACACACACACTGACAAACACACACTGACACACACACACACACACACACACACACACAGGGCCCCCTCCAGGGATGATGGATCTGTCTTTAACTGAGATTGCGGGGTGCTTACAGATCCCAGAGCTAGCTCTTAAAATGGCTTCGGTAAAACGCGCTGATGACTCCTGCAAATGGTTTCCATTAGCATTTCTCCAGATCTTTCTTCCTGTTCGTAATGCCTTCGTGGCAGGCCTACAGGCGAGACATATGCATGTGGAGCACAGAGCTGCCAAGGAGATGTAGGGTGGAGTATTTAGGAGGTCTATTTTACTCTTCTGTTCTCACCTAGACCCTCACCCTCTAGCATCGGTCAAGTCTTGCCTATGCCGTTCTGTACCATCACTCATTCATATATCTTTATGTACATATTCTTTATCCCTTTACACTTGTGTGTATAAGGTAGTAGTTGTGGAATTGTTAGGTTAGATTACTCTTGGTTATTACTGCATTGTCGGAACTAGAAGCACAAGCATTTCGCTACACTCGCATTAACATCTGCTAACCATGTGTATGTGACAAATACAATTTGATTTGATTTGAAGTCATAAACTGAAATCACCACACCCATCAGACTGTGGTGCACACACACACACACACACACACACACACACACACACACACACACACACACACACACACACACACAGTTCCTTGTGGATATACTGACTGTCTAGTGACATCACCATGGTCTTGTGTGAGTGAGGAAAGGTTTGTGGTCGGACTGTCACTGTGTGGCTGTAAGGGGGGGTGACCTTGCTTCTAACAACTGACCCTCACCCCACCCCATACCTGTTCTCCCACCTTACCCCCAGGCTGCAGAAGGCCTGATTATAGCCCTGCCTGTCAGTGCCTTTGGGAGGAGACTCTTTCCTTTCTTCTCCTCGGCTGCTCTTATCTGTGGGATCAGGGAAACGGGAGGGAGCTGAAAGGACAGGGTTCATTTGTGGTGAACAGAGGCCCAGACCGGGGCTAGGCCAGGCTAGGGGTAATTACAGGGGGTAGGGTTACCCTCTAGATGGATAGATGGGTGGGTGGGTTAGATAGATAGATAGATAGATAGATAGATAGATAGATAGATAGATAGATAGATAGATAGATAGATAGATAGATAGATAGATAGATAGATAGATAGATAGATAGATAGATAGATAGATAGATAGATAGATAGATAGATAGATAGATAGATAGATAGATAGATAGATAGATAGATAGATTTGGTCACACCCTGAATGACAGGGTTGTGAACAGAACATAAACATGCTCATATTTACATCATGTCTTTAAAATGGATGCCTGAGCCAAATCAAATTGTATTTGTCACATGTGCCGAATACAACAGGTGTAGACCTTACAGTGAAATGCTGACTTACAAGCCCTTAACCAACAATGCAGTTTTAAGAAAATACTTGGAAAAAAGTAAGAGATAAGAATAACAAATAATTAAAGAGCAGCAGTAAATAGCAATAGCGGGGCTATATACAGAGTCAATGTGTCGAGGTGCCCCCTGCACAAATCCATGTCATTTTCAGTGTTATTGTAATCCACAGTACACCCATTTTACATTTCCATTTGAGTCATTTAGCAGACGCTCTGATCCAGAATGACTTACAGTTGGTGCATTCATAAGTGCATTTAAAAGCCTTGTGTTATGAATGTGCTTTACACAATCATGGCTATAGACAGCGATACGATCTATGATGGACACTTCCAGGCATGGGCTACTTCTGTTCCGTAGTCCAGTCCATTTTGCTGTATTGAGGCCATTCTGTTCCCAGGCAGGCGGTGTGGAAGGCCAGTCTGTCCTGTAGCGTTGGGTAATTGCATGGCTGTTTGATGTCCCCAGGTGTTCATGGTGTAAACTGGAGCTAATTAAAAGGCTGTGGAGTTGGACTGAAGAAACAAAAAACGAGTTTGTCTGAATGTCTTAGTTCACTTCTCACCAACTTCCCTCTCCGAGCTCTCACGTCGTCATACTCCACATACTAACATCACAGGATATGTGACGTGGTATTTGTGGCATGTATGGCTGTGTCCGTGATTGTGTGTCTATGTCTTTGAGACTATCGGTATGTTTGAGAGTGTGTGTTTGCTGCTCCTGGACAGGGACAGAGACAGAGACATGGACAGAGGCAGAGATTGGGAGAGAGACAGGGACATGGACAGAGGTAGAGGCAGAGACAGGGACAGAGACAGGTACATGGACAGAGGCAGAAGCAGAGACATGGACAGAGACAGAGACAGAGACATGGACAGAGACAGGGACAGAGACATGGACATGGACAGAGGCAGAGATTGGGAGAGAGACAGGGACATGGACAGAGGTAGAGGCAGAGACAGGGACATGGACAGAGGCAGAAGCAGAGACATGGACAGAGACGGGGACAGAGACATGGACAGAGACAGGGACATGGACAGAGGCAGAGACATGGACAGAGACATGGACAGAGACAGGGACAGAGACAAGGACAGAGACAGGGACATGGACAGAGACAGGGACAGAGACAGAGACAGACAGAGACAGAGACAGAGACAGAGACAGAGACAGAGACATGGACATGGACAGAGACAGGGACAGGGATATGGACAGAGTCAGAGACAGGGCCATGGACAGAGGCAGAGGTAGAGGCAGAGACAGGGACATGGACAGAGACATGGACAGAGGCAGTGGCAGCTCTCCAACTGTCCAGCTCATTGTGACTTAAGGACCCCAATAGGATAGAAGAACATAACGTGTGTGTGTGTGTGCGCGCGTGTGTAGGAGGGTTGGGAGATGAGGAGGTGGAATAGCATAGAGGGTGAGGTAGGATGTTTCCGACTATAGTTTGTCTCTCTGTGTGTATAGTGTGCTGGCCCTACAAGGCAGGTGAAGTTGGGTTAAATTAATTTCCTTTGAAAATTATATTTTCCCTAACCCTAACCATAACCCTAACCCTAATTCTAAACCTATGTCCTAAACCTAACCCCTTACCCTAATTGTAACCCTAACCCTAAACTTAAATAGCCTTTGTCCTCATGGGGATGTGGGAAATGTCCCTCGAGGGAGAATGTTCCTTCTTTTACTATCCTTGTGGAGACTTTTGGGGATTTTAGGTCCCTACAAGGATAGAAGAACCAACCAATACACACACACACTTTATCTCTCTCACTCAAACACACACATAAACCTGGCTATCCTACCTCCCTCACCCCAGGGGCCTTGCCCTGCTCTGTATGCCTCGTGGTTGTGTATGGACAGGGGGTGAGCTGGGTAGGAGCTGACTCCCAACCCCCTTTATCCAGTTAGAGCCCCCAGGTCCAGGTGCTGCTCTCTCTCTCTCTCTCTCTCTGTATCTACTGCCTGGCTGCGTCGCTTTGTCATCCCGCCTAACACGACACGGAGTTACTTACCTTGTTAGTCCCAGCAGAGATGCATGCTGGGTGATGTTTTCCTATGCTCTGATGGATCTGGGGGGATGGTGGTGGGCTTAACGGGTTGTATAGTTGAGTCAACTAATGATGGCCCTGCAGGGCTTTAAAGCCGGGACATGTTCCTTCCCTATTGTTCTCTTCTTATTGAGTGTGTTTCTTAGTGGTGTTTAGTGCGTCATACATCTGTATGTGTGTGTGTGTGTGTGTGTGTGTGTGTGAGCCCCTCTGGCCCGGTTCCACTGCAGGGCTCTGCCACAGTGTGTGAGTGACAGTCATTACAGTGAAGTGACAGTGTGGGCTTGATTGGCCTGCCTGCTGAAGTGACGTGATGACGACTGTGTGTTAGGTGCTGGGGGAGGCTGGGAGGGAGGGCTTATGGGAGGCATATGGGGAGCCCAGCAGGGGATCTGACAACATTAAAAATGTTCCCTGGAACAACAGTGCTGAATGCTGAACACCAAAGGCACTCCACTTAGCCCCTAATTCTCCAAGGCTAAAAATGATAAACAACTCAGCCTCTTACTGTGTGTGTGTCGTGCATATAGGCTACGTTTTCATTTGCGTTATATGCCTGAGTGTGAGTGTGTGTGTGTGTGTGTGTGTGTGTGTGTGTGTGTGTGTGTGTGTGTGTGTGTGTGTGTGTGTGTGTGTGTGTGTGTGTGTGTGTGTGTGTGTGTGTGTGTGTGTGTGTGTGTGTGTGTGTGTGTGTGTGTGTGCGCACAACCTCTTGTCAGCTGCCGTCTCCTGGAGGCAGCTTGCTCTTTTAAAGTGAAGAGGGGGACTCGTCCTCCACTTGACTTTGAGACCTTTAGTTAGAGGAGGAACAGAGAGGACAGACCTTAACAACAGAGAGAGAGAGAGAGAGAGAGAGAGAGAGAGAGAGAGAGAGAGAGAGAGAGAGAGAGAGAGAGAGAGAGAGAGAGAGAGAGAGAGAGAGAGAGAGAGAGAGAGAGAGAGAGAGAGAGAGAGAGAGAGAGAGAGAGAGAGAGAGAGAGAGAGAGAGAGAGAGAGAGAGAGAGAGAGAGAGAGAGAGAGAGAGAGAGAGAGAGAGAGAGAGAGATGAAAGAAGGAAAGCGCATTTCTCATTCTTTCTCTTCCAATGTGTTTCTTGGTCATCACACCAGGCAGTCTAACTTCCCCGACCATTAAAGAATGGGTCGTACCATCAAAACCAGGGAGGTCAGCCATCACGACCATGTGGGTATCTCTCAGGCACTGACCTGGAATACTCCGGGGTCCACTGCACAAAATAGAGTGCAGCTTGTGTGTAAATGATGGTAGCTACCAGTATGCACAGACACACTGGATGTGTCCCAAATTGCATCCTATTCCCAATATAGTGCACTACTTTTGGCCAGAGCCTAATGGGCCCTGGTCAAAAGTAGTGCATTACATAGGGAATAGGGTGCCGTTTGGGACACATTCACTGGTGGATCTGTTAGCTTTGTTTGCCGTTTGACTGCTCACCTCAGCTTGCCTGTACTGGCTCTGTAATCTCAGGAGTATTTATTTAACAGCCCGCTGCGCACTGGATTAATTAGACCTGCAGTGAATTAAATGTTCTGCCCTGGTCCTCTACCCACACACACTACCCAGTTAGCGCACAATGTTCTGCCCTGGTCCTCTACCCACACACACTACCCAGCTAGCGCACAATGTTCTTTGAACCATATGCTTCTTAGAGCTTGGTGAGAGCATGGTTGTCCTATTGTTATTTTGCATACAACCTTCTTCCCACCATGTTCTGGGAATGGTGCCAGGATTTCCAGCTAGCACATAACGTTCTGAGAACCATATAGTCCTTATTTGGAAATGTCAGTATTTCAGGATAATTTTTTCTGCACGTTTCCTTATGGTTCTATTTCAAGTCACGTTCTCAAAACATTAAGAGAACTTTCCATAAAAACCACAAGAAAACATCACTCAAGTTCAAAGAATGTTATTTCAAAACATATAGATTTCGTTCTCAGCATGAGCAAAACTCTGTCCTCTATCTTGTTAAATGTGTTCAGGTGTGTTGGCCGCGCCCACGCACCTGATCTTAATGAATGCTTGTTTCCTTTGACATGGGGTCTGTTTGAATAGACTCAAATGAACAGCTTTGTATGAGTTCAAAAAAACATTTTAGCTCCATCCTGGTGGCGCAGTGGACTAATTCCATGGATCGAGAACAGACGATCATAGGTTCAAATCTCACTGACTCTGGGTTACAATACAAAATAAAATGTGTTTACATGATTAATGCCTAAGCAAATTAATTTCTATCTGTGCTTGGAGTTCAAAACAGTTAACCTAAGCTGACAGTGTTATTAAAAGTCTTATTGAAACATGTTCTCGTTTGGTTATTTAAAGGTAATTAAATATAATTTCCGTTCTCAGAACGTTAATTAAACAAACCTCACAAGAAAGCTTACAGGAAACCATAGTGAAACGTTCTCAAATCCTCACTTCCAGCCAAATTTTCACTTCCATTCTCAGATTTGTTTTTTACAAATTTTGTTTTACCGGTCAGGAAACCTATGGCTTTGTTCCCAGAACCAATGGGAATCCAAAAACGTACGTTCCCTTATCTTACAACGAACCAAATGTGTTAGCCGGGAAACGTCCTCATTCTGATATACACACGCACACACACACACACACACATGCATAGACAGTACATAGAGGTTTATCAACCTTGCTATCATACTGTTTCAACCCAGGTAAAATATAGTCCTACTGCAGTGCTATTAGACAGGGAGTCAGTGTGAGTTTTTAAAAACTTTTTTGTGTCTCAATCTCAGACGGAGGTTAAAATTAAGAAGAGAGAAAGAGGGAACAGAGAAAATCGTACAGATGGGGGGGGGAAAGAAAATGTGTACTGTCGAGAAGAGAGGAGAACAGTTTGGATATACGGTAGGCTCTCGTTGTGATCGTCATTTTTCCCTTGTTATTATTTAGCTATATAAATAGCAATAGAAAGAGCCTACATCAGCCACTGTAAGGCTGACGCGAGTGTCTTTCCTCGAGGAGTTTCTCCACCTTCTTTCTATACCTCTCAGGTCTGGAGAGCCTGGTGACTCAACGGCGTTGAAAAAGCCTCATGACGAGATGGAGACTAGTGTTGGAATTCTATTATTCCTCCTGAGCAACCAGTCCCTCACTCTCAACACTCTTTATGTATCTTTCCTCCTCTCTCTCTCTCTCTCTCGCTCTCTTTCTGTCTGTCTCTCATCTCCACCCTGTAGCCCTTCCCCTCTATCTCCAACATCTCCTCTATCTCTCTCCAAGCCACTCTCTCTCTCTCTCTCTGCCCTTCATAGCCGTGGGAAGTAGTTTGGGGTGGGCGTGCTCCGATTTCTTTTAGACTAGGGCCTGGACAAATATTTTTGCCCGCGCTGGTGCTGCAGATGGCTATATCGGTCCACTAATACAGGACTATTAAAGGTGCATTGCATTACTTTTGTGAAGAATAAAAAACAAATGTATATATATTTTTTTATATTAATCTAAATGTTTTATTCCTATTTTTCAGGGGGTCCTGCAGCCCTCTCAGCACCCCTACTTCCCATGGCTATGCTCCCCCTCCCATTTTCTCCCCCTCTCTTGCACAGTGAGGGGCTCAGAGGGAACATCCAGTCTCTGTGTATGCTGATTTCTGCAGTGCTGGCTGCCATTCTGCACATTAGCGTGTGACAATGGTTCTCTTTGAAGTGGGTTATCCTAGCGCCTAGCGTGGCTCCCAGCCTCCCAGACCAGCCCAGCGCTGCTGTCTGCCTGCTGCAGAAATGTGCCAGCCAATTCACTATGCAGACAGGGCCAGCTGTTAGCCTGTACACACACACACTGTGTGTGTGTGTGTGTGTACGCACTGTACACACACACACACACACACACACACACACACACACACACACACACACACACACACACACACACACACACACACACACACACACACACACACACACACCTCATGTGCACTCTAAACAATCACACACCTTCTACACATGCGTTACACACATACAACCCACACACATACCCATTTTACATCTGTGCTACACACATCCTCAACACAGGGACACACACACATTCTGTGCCAGATAAGAGCCACTCCCATCCATCAGTTCCTTTATCAACACTCCACCCATCTCTCTCTCTCTCTCTCTTGCTCTCTCTCTCCCCACCCCTCTCTCTCTCCCCACCCTTCTCTCTCACCCCACCTCTCTCTCTCTCCCCTCTCTCTCTCCCCGCCCCTCTCTCCCCCACCCCTCTCTCTCTCCCCACCTCTCTCTCCCCACCTCTCTCCCTACCCCTCTCTCCCCCACCCCTCTCTCTCTCCCCACCTCTCTCTCCCCCACCTCTCTCCCTACCCCTCTCTCCCCCACCCCTCTCTCCCCACCTCTCTCTCCCCCACCCCTCTCTCTCTCTATAGTCCATTCTGAAGGTGTAGTAAAGCTGCTTCTTTCATTGGAGTAAATACCTTTATTCCAGCTCCTTTATGAACAAGCTGATAAGGAATGCCTTTTATCCAAAGCAGATAGGCTTTCTTTCAACACTTGCGTGCGTGTGTGTATGGGGGAGGGGGGTGTCTGTATGTGTGCATGCGTGCGTATTGTGGTGTTCAAACATGCAGAGTGCCAAGTTTATTTAAGCATGTGGCTGTTTTTTTAATGACATTCACATGAGATTATCTCATGTATGTGTGTAGATCACGTACACACACACACACACACACACACACACACACACACACACACACACACACACACACACACACACACACAAGAAAAACAGGCGACTCAGGGCGGCTGAAACCTTGCTGGTTTCTTCTGCTTCTTGCAATTTTAACGTGACATTTCTGTGATTACACATAATCATATGAGGACACTGGAATAATGCAGTTGTGATTAAGTGTGACAAGGTAATCATCTCGCTCCCTCACGTCTGGTGTGTGTGTGTGTGTGTGTGTGTGTGTGTGTGTGTGTGTGTGTGTGTGTGTGTGTGTGTGTGTGTGTGTGTGTGTGTGTGTGTGTGTGTGTGTGTGTGTGTGTGTGTGTGTGTGTGTGTGTATGATTTCCCGTGCTTGCGTGTGTGTTGTGAAGGAGGTTGTCTAGGGAATTGATTAAGACTGGAGTGGATTTGTTGGCGGGCACAGTAGATTATCCTTGGCTGTGTTTGACTCAGTAGCTGTGCAAACTAAGCCCTGTCCAACCTACAGACTCCTGTCTCCTCTCTCCCACAGCTTTTTTAGATTCAATTAGGACGCCCATTAGCCGATGCCAGCCTCTAGTCTGCATGGGGTCAGACACATAACGATATTACAGACAAAAATACTTGACTATTTACATACATTTAAAAACATGAACGTAGACGTTACAACTAGGTCAGACAGGGTAGAGGCTTCTTGTTTTATTTGTTTTTAAAGGTAATATTAATGTTTGCTTGAGTAATTTGAGATGGGAGTTCCATGTGATCATGGCTCTGTATAATACTGTGCGTTACATTGAATTCGTTCTGGATTTGGGGACTGTAAAGAGGCCCCTGGTAGCATGTCCTCTCTACCACAGCAAAGATATTGACAGGCAACCCCTCTTTTACGCTGCTGCTACTCTCTGTTTCTCATCTATGCATAGTCACTTTAACTATGCCTACATGTACATATTACCTCAATTAGCCTGACTAACCAGTGCCCCCACACATAGAATCTACCGGTACCACCTGTATATTGTCTCGCTACTGTTATTTTCACTGTCATTTTACAGTTTTTTTTATTTCTTTACTTATTTCTTGTTTACCTAATACCTATTTTTTTACTTAAAAATTGCGCTGCTGGTTAGGGCTTGTAAGTAAGCATTTCACTGTAAGGTCTACAACTGTTGTATTCGGTGGACGTGACAAATAAACTTTGATTTGGTTTCTTGGCTCTCCCCTGTTTCCTCATGTATATTTCCTTTTTTCTCTGAGACATTGATTTCTAAGTAGCTTTTTTTCATCCTACAGTTCCTGGGTCAGTCTCAGTGTAGTGATTCTCATGGTGTCCTAAGTCCTTGGCCCCTGGATTGATGCATTGTGTCGTGTTGCGTTGTGTGCTGCTGTCTTGCTCTCCGTGTGTCTGTGACAGAGAGCAGGGCAGAGCCTGGTAATGCAATATCATGTAATAGGTTCTAGCTCTGCTCTGACCTGGTTGGAGTTCTGCTCCCTGAGATATCGGTCCACTTCGTTCCCCCTCTGAAGGGAAGGCTGGAGGAATGAGATGTAGGCTACAGCCCGGCCCTAACTGCAGTGCAACCGGGCACATCGTCCCCGCCGTCGCCCACGCCTCCCGGCCCCCGACCCTTCCCAGCTAGCTGCTCCTGAGTGTGCCCACTCTGCTCTGACGCCCCCCCCCCCCCCCCAGGCATAGTTGCACCGCTGTACCTGCAGTCCTAGGAGAACATTAGGGAAACTGCGAGAGTTGTTGGACCCGGTGTAACACAAAACAATCCTCCCCCGCCCCTTCTCCCTCCCCCCGAATCACTCTGTGTTTCTTCCATGAGGCTGATGATTCTATTCAGGGGGATGGTAGAACAGTAGAAAGGGGCTGATAGAACTCAACGAGGGTGAAGCGTTGTACAATGTTGCATCTGTTCAACCTCCGGTGGTTTGACCCCAGCAGACAGCCAGACATTTACCCAGACAGAACCTCTAACAGAGAGAGGTGTGAATTCATCAGTGAGGGGAGATGGTGATCACACAAACCCCGAGCCCCCCTCCCACTCCAAGCGCCCCTCCCACCCCCCACCCACCAGTTAAAATCAGCAGCTCATTATCACAGTCAAATCCACGGTTTGTTCGTTTAGCATAATCAAAATTGTGCCAAGCCGCTGTGGCTTTGTGCTTTTGGTGTGTGTGTGAATTGGTGGGTGGGCGTATTGAGATGCATTGTGGTGGAGCGTTTAAGGAGATACAGTGGTATAGATGGTTCCGGACCCAGATCACACCTTAGAATATTGTGTTTGTGCTCGGAGACAGCTGGCTTAGTATCCGTCTCGACCCAGGCATCATGCCAGACGATCAGTCAGTTCAACCCATTGACCACCCCTCTCCCTCTCTTCAGATGAATCAGCAGAGTGAGTCAGAGGTCACGACAGAGATAATCATTAGGGGTTGGGTCAAGACAAACAGAGAAGGACATTCTGTAACAGACAGAATTGTATTGGTAAAACAGGATGTTGAAGTTAGTAAATGTCGTGGCTGTGCTAGTCCTATAGACATTGCAGAGTGAACCTGTGCTTTATAGAGGTGTGTGTGTGTGTGTGTGTGTGTGTGTGTGTGTGTGTGTGTGTGTGTGTGTGTGTGTGTGTGTGTGTGTGTGTGTGTGTGTGTGTGTGTGTGTGTGTGTGTGTGTGTGTGTGTGTGTGTGTGTGTGTGTCCGACCCCCAACCATTTAGTCCTGCTGTAGTCCAGTTCAGATTAACCCCTTAATCCTCTTTGTCTCGGGAGACCACCGGTCTGATCAGGTTTAGTCTGGATTAGGTGAAATTTACTGACATATGTTATCTAGGGGTCAAAGGTTATGGACGATTGGCTGGGCTGTGACACTCCAGTGTTATGTCATCTTCTTCATCACACTGTATCTGTATCATGGTAGTGTGTGCCTTGGGGAACATACTGCCATATAGTTACATGTCCTGTATCTCTCTGTAGCCTTCAGCTCTGTTACCGTGTCCCTCTGTCTGTCCAGTCCCCCGGGGAGACACAGTCTAAGATTACACAGGATGAGGACTTAATCTACTGCGTGTGTCCCTCCCAATGACTCCCAAGCTCATTCTCCATCTCTTTATTCCATTGTATTCCCTCGGTCCCTTGGTAGGTGGCACGATTTGACGCTTGCGAACACTCCAGTGGCTTTCAATTGGGATTTATCTCCCTTTGAAATCTGCAAAGGCCTCCGTGGCTGCACAGGAGAGTGGGAGAATAGAGAGAGGGAGAGCGAGAGATGGAGAAGGAAAGGAGAGAGATTAAGCATTTTGTAGTTGGTGTCTCAGCTCTGTGGTTCCACTCTCTACCTCTGGAACCTGAGGGGACAGCTCACTATATCATTCAGCTGTTTGTTATTTTGTCTAAACCAGGAGTGGGCTGCCGAAGGGACAAAGTGTCTATATACCTCCCCCACTGCCTGAAGGTGAATCCCATGCATCACTCGGAGCGTGTGTGTCTCTCCCTCTCTCGTACTCTCTCTCACTCCCTCGTTCTCTCTCTCTCTCTCTCTCTCTCTCTCTCTCTCTCTCTCTCTCTCTCTCTCTCTCTCTCTCTCTCTCTCTCCCATCTCTCTCCCTCTCCCCTTTCTCTGTCTCTCTCTCACTCTCCCGCTCTCCCACTCTCTCCCTCTCCCCCTCTCTCTCTCTGTATTCATCTGAGAGTGTGTGAGCATGTGTGATGTGTGTACGCTTGAGGTTTATTCCTCGGCTATCAGGTGTCGGGGGCCATTGTTCAAGCTGACTGAACTGAACCCGACTGAATTCCTGTGATTCACTTTTCTACTCCAGCCGTGTTAAAGCAAACAAATCCCATGTGGTGTTCTATGTTTGACTAGACTTAAGAACCATCAGGCAGTCGGTTATTTCTGTCTCTTGTGTGTGTCTCTCTCTCTCTCTTTCTCTCACTCTTTTTCTTTTCCCACCCTCTTATCCCTCTACATATCCGCTCCGCTATGTCCTTAAACAGTTGCTAAAGTTATTCTCTGCGTTCCGTTGTTGATACAGACCGTGGCTATACGGCTGATAGGAGTTAATGGAGTTCTTTGGTTTAATACAGAAGTGAGTGTTTATCAGTGGTCTCTGGGGCTTTGCTGAGGGGAAATGGGGAAATGTGTTTGAAATTCCTGGTGCTTCTCTTCCTCTGGCGAGTCACACTGATCCGTGCCTCTGCTTTTCCTGCGCCGGCTCATAAAACCCAGGGGAAAGGTTACTGCAAATGCCGCTCAGTGTTGGGCTGATGAGCAAGGCTCTCTCCCCCCCCCCCCCCGTCCTGCACCCCCGTCCTGCACCCCATCTCCCCAGGTACATGGCCCTCTCTCCCTGCATTTTGCCCCTACCCCAACCCTCATAGCCCTTCCTGAACCTGTGAGATGCCTGTTTCCTGTAAGATATCCATCCATAATATATTCCTCACTCATGGCATCATCTCCAAAGCCCTCTAACGGAATTACTAGGGTTTCATCACCACTGCTTTTCACTGTCATATTACCCTAGAAGAGAAACTGTTTCTCTCGCCTTTTGATATTTTTTTTCTCTTCAGATTCTTTTAACCAAGCAGTGATACTTAACCTAAAGCAGAAAACCCTTTACGGTGGGTTAATGTAGTGTTAGCGGGAGAGAGAGCGAGGTATCTGAGCAGGTGAATGAGAGGCATCAGGGTGCCAGGAGACTGTGCACTTTTCTGCTGCTCAAGTGATTGGGTATCTGTCCTTATCGCCACGCCGGCAGGTGGCTGATGCCCACTCTACTCCTTTTGAAAGGATGCACTATTACATAGCTGCTGCCGCGGCAACCACAGCTCGCCCATTACCCCCCACTCCATTCACAGCTCAGGAGTCCTGTTACGGCCCCCACTGCACCAAACATCTGCACAGACCCCGATAAGAATCCTGCTGCCCCTATGTCTGTCTGTCTGTCTCCCACTCTGAGACCAGGCAGGGGAAAGAAAGGCCCTAAACTGGAGTGGAAGAGCTGAGAAGGACTACATGGTCTTTCATTGATTGCTTTTCAAATGTAATGGTTTATGTGTAGTCTTTATAGTGCGGCTCAAAACCATATGGGCATCTGAAGGCAGCCCGTGAAGGCTTTGGGCGGTGATTCTTCTGCCGTGTGTGTGCGTGTGCGCGTGCATGTTTTTTGGCTGTATAAATCCATAAAGCAAGATGACGGTCCAGCCTAGCCTGGGTGTGTGTAGTCTGTTGGAATGTCTCACATGTACAATCCTCCTTCTGTGTCATCGCCTATCTTTGTAATTACACACGAGGAATGAGAGGAGAGGTAGCCAAGCCAACGCTTTGAGAAAGGGGAGAAAAGACAACAAAGATCAGAAAGCCTCCTCACAAAGACATGCCAATTTGCAGCTTGCAGCTGTTTCTCTTCTGAGAGCGAGCATGTGGATGGCCTGTTTTCTCTCCCCTCATCCAGACAGCTAGGGATTGTTTCTAGGACATCTCTCGCTAACCGGGGCTGGCTGCTGATTGGGGGGCTGGTGTTTTGGCAGGGGGCGAGGATGACACTTCTGTTGTCTTCACTTCTACAGCATTGTCTGTCTGTCAGCTGGGCTGAGCGCTGTTGTTGTGAGCCATGAACAGGTGTTCAGACACCAACGTGATAAGGGAGAAGCGTAGAAATAGAGAGAGACAGAAGATGTCTACACAACCACCTCCACTGCTGGGCTGGCAGCTGTCCTGTACTGTGTCAAGACAGGCTTTACTGTAGTGTGGAAGAAACCGGTTCGCTCAGGAACTGATAGCATATGTGTAATTATGTGTTTGACATTAAATTGTGTACACTATGTGTGTGCATCTGTGTAGTTGTTTGTTTCCTGGCTCGGGCCCTCCATTTATCCAAGCCATACTCTCACCTTTGTTTAGCTGCATATGCTCTTGGAGGTGAAACCAAAATGAGCCTAATCAATCTATCTGGCGTCCATAAGGCACGGCACTGCTCGTTTCAAATTAAGTCCCCCAGATGTGCTTCTGTAGATTAATCTCAGCGCTCACGAGCAATTATTCTGCCAGCGACGCTGAGGCATGAGGCTTATTTGAAACAATTAGAGCCCAGTTCGGTCAAAATGAGCTCGTTCATTTTCCAACCTCCGTCGGTGACTGCGAGCGAAGGCATTTTAAAGCGCTGTAGTCACGTAATGTGTTTCCTACCGCCGCAGCATGTCCTTCAAGCGACCTATTGGGTAAATACATGAGGTGTGACCAGACAAGACACTTGACACGGTTTACAGTTGATGAGGCTGGTATTTATTTACATGTAGTTATTTCAGGTTTCAGTTTGGACACTGATGGCTGAGGTTTAGCTGTGGACAACTGTCAACTAACCATCCAACTGCTGCAATGAATTGCTTGGCAAACAAACTGGAGTTTTAATTGACAAAACGTCTAGATTTTGGAACATTTTAGAAGTCATTTTAGAAGTCAGTAGGTTATCATCAACTCTCCTCCCAAATATGTAGGACATGTAGTACAGTGGTGGCAGAATGTGGAGTTTTCCACAACAGTACTGTGCTGGTTGATTGTTCCCAGGGTTATACTGTAGTAAGTCTGTAGGAATACAGTAAACCTCCTTCCATCTCCTGGTACCACATTGGGCCCAGTTAAAGGAACCTTCAGAGCAGCACTAAGGCCACAGTAGCCTACGTGAAGAGAACAATGCCCGGTGTCTCTGCCTTGCCTCGCCTTGCTAGCTTCATGTAGAGTTGAAAAAGTGAAGAAAACCCCACTCAGCCCGCAGCTAGGACTTAACAAGAACAAAGCCTTGCCTTTTTATAGCAAGTACAGATTTCCATTAAGACTTATAATTGGCCGTAGATGTACGCCTAAGAGAGGGATTCAAATTGAGTGTTAAACGGAAAGGGGGGGAAACAAAGAGCCTGGAAATGGGGTGAGATTGAAGAAGAGAGGAAGAATAGAGAGGCAAATAGGCATGGAGACTAATAATCAGTGAGTAATTGCATGACAAAGGCAAGGTATCTGTGCCTTCGGGTTCTTTCAGGAGGATGCAACCTCTCTGGAACAAACAGCAGAAGCCACGACAGCATCAAACAGTGTTCCCTAGTTTCCTATGTCATTTAAGCTATACAAATACCTATCTAGTGTAAGTTATACAGTAGATAGGTATCTGTGCTTCTTAGCTTCTGTCCCATTTACTGTGATTCATTACCAGAAGGTCATATAACCCATCTAAATAAAACACTTTGAATGTGCTTTCTTCTCGCATGCAGAATGCTATGGCAATGTGTGTAATTGTTCATTAATTTTGAAGTACTTTTCTCCCGCTTGTTTCCTTAGTGTTCTGAGATCACTTGCAAAGAATGCCACAGAGATTGGACTTGGTCATTATTTCCTTGTTCATTTCCTTTGATGTCTGAAGTCTGTGTGTGTGTGTGTTTGTATGTGTGTTCATGTGTGCGCGTGTGTATTGTGCGTGTGTGAATGTGTATGTGCGTGAATGTGAATGCGCGAGTGTGTTAGTTCATGGGTTGACTTTTAAGCCACAGCCCCTACGGTTATATCCGCGGAGCGGACAGGTTTTGGGTCATTAAATATTGTGTGGATGTAGGACGGGTGGGTGGTGGGCAGTTTGAATAAAGAGAAAACAATATCTTAAAAAACCCATAAATGTATAATTCCTGTGCAATTGATATCTATAGGCTATATTGAGGTTTTTCTTTAATCATTTTATGCTATCATGCATTAGTGCATTAGCCTAGGGGTCTAAATGTACGAGCGCCTAATAGCCTACACATCAATCGCCAAATGCTTTTGGGAACGGGCAAAAAAAAGCCAACATCAATCCAAGGAGGCAAAAAAGGACAATGTTGGAGTATAATTCAATAAACTGCGAAAGGGAGAGTCGAAAATAAAGAGAAGGGAGGGCCAGAAAAGTAGTGTTTGGAAAATATTTGGGAAGTGGTAAAAGAGGATGATCGCAGTGCCAGTTGTGTTATATGTGATGTAGTTAGAGGATGATCGCAGTGCCAGTTGTGTTATGTGTGATGTAGTTAGAGGATGATCGCAGTGCCAGTTGTGTTATGTGTGATGTAGTTAGAGGATGATCGCAGTGCCAGTTGTGTTATGTGTGATGTAGTTAGAGGATGATCGCAGTGCCAGTTGTGTTATGTGTGATGTAGTTAGAGGATGATCGCAGTGCCAGTTGTGTTATGTGTGATGTAGTTAGAGGATGATCGCAGTGCCAGTTGTGTTATGTGTGATGTAGTTAGAGGATGATCGCAGTGCCAGTTGTGTTATGTGTGATGTAGTTAGAGGATGATCGCAGTGCCAGTTGTGTTATGTGTGATGTAGTTAGAGGATGATCGCAGTGCCAGTTGTGTTGTGTGATGTAGTTAGAGGATGATCGCAGTGCCAGTTGTGTTATGTGTGATGTAGTTAGAGGATGATCGCAGTGCCAGTTGTGTTATGTGTGATGTAGTTAGAGGATGATCGCAGTGCCAGTTGTGTTATGTGTGATGTAGTTAGAGGATGATCGCAGTGCCAGTTGTGTTATGTGTGATGTAGTTAGAGGACGATCGCAGTGCCAGTTGTGTTATGTGTGATGTAGTTAGAGGATGATCGCAGTGCCAGTTGTGTTATGTGTGATGTAGTTAGAGGATGATCGCAGTGCCAGTTGTGTTATGTGTGATGTAGTTAGAGGACGATCGCAGTGCCAGTTGTGTTATGTGTGATGTAGTTAGAGGACGATCGCAGTGCCAGTTGTGTTATGTGTGATGTAGTTAGAGGATGATCGCAGTGCCAGTTGTGTTATGTGTGATGTAGTTAGAGGATGATCGCAGTGCCAGTTGTGTTATGTGTGATGTAGTTAGAGGATGATCGCAGTGCCAGTTGTGTTATGTGTGATGTAGTTAGAGGATGATCGCAGTGCCAGTTGTGTTATGTGTGATGTAGTTAGAGGACGATCGCAGTGCCAGTTGTGTTATGTGTGATGTAGTTAGAGGACGATCGCAGTGCCAGTTGTGTTATGTGTGATGTAGTTAGAGGACGATAGCAGTGCCGGCTGTGTTGTGTGTGATGATTGTGAGGCGCAATACAAATTCGACCGTCACATGACGGGACTTCAAATAGGGGTATGGAATGTCAAGGGAATTGTAGCCTACTGTTCAGATGGGTTATCTGGACACGGACTCTGTCTCTAACCTCTCACATAGCCTTTAAAATGAACTCCTGCAGAATTAAGCATTTCTTGCAGTTAAATGACCCACCAAATGAAGGCAACATTTTTACTAAACATGATTTCTTTCTTTCAGCATCTTGAGAGAATGAGAATGCTCAGTTAGATGCCATCTGTCGAGGTGCTGTCTTGATCAGCATCATAAAAGCTGATAGTATTTCAACCACATAAAATAGGTATTCAAGCCGAACTGAAATCGTATCAGAATGTCGTTTTCACAGCTTTCTATTTCCTTACAACCGGTCAAGCTGATGTCATTTGGACATTTTGCACAGAAAATCATTTTGCCCGGACCCGAAACGTATTTGCTCTGTGAAAGAAGATGACAGAGAGAACTTTACAGAGTACTTTTTCATTCTATCGATTTATGTATCTAACTATTGTCACGACTTCCGCCGAAGTCGGTCCCTCTCCTTGTTCGGGCGGCGTTCGGCGGTCGACGTCACCGGCCTTCTAGCCACCGCCGATCCACTTTTCATTTTACATTTGTTTTGTCTTAGTCTTACACACCTGGTTTCACTCACCCAATTACCGGTTTATTATTTAACCCTATGTTCCCCATATTTGTTTGTGAGTGATTGTTCTTTGTAAATCGGTCCGTTATTTGTGGGCTTGTGTATTTGCCTTGTATTTTTGTATTTTGAGTAAAGTACGTTGATTACTCATTTCTGCTGTCCTGCGCCTGACTCTCTACACCATTACAATTATAGAAAAGTTGACTAACAAATACCAAAATGTTGGAAATTATAAGCAGAAACATATCTAAATCAGGCCCCAAAATGTTTTTAAAAACTTGATTACATATAGTTGGGCGGTTATTAGCAATTGCGGGTGTTTTCGGGTGGACAAACAGCTGACCCACGCACCATTAGTGTGTGTGTGTGACCGTATACTCTCTTTCTTTCTCTCTTTCTCTCTCTCTCTCTCTCACTTCTCTCTCATCAGCATAGAGATATACAGTGCCTTGCAAAAGTATTCATCCCCCTTGGCGTTTTTCCTTTTTGTTGCATTACAACCTGTAATTTAAATTGATTTTTATGTGGATTTCATGTAATGGTCATTAGTCCAAATTGGTGAAGTGAAATGAAAAAAAATACTTGTTTCAAAAAATTCAAAACTATTTAATACGGAAAAGGGGTGCATGCATATGTATTCACCCCCTTTGCTATGAAGCCCCTAAATAAGATCTGGTGCAACCAATTACCTTCAGAGGTCACATCATTTGTTAAATAAAGTCCACCTGTGTGCAATCTAAGTGTCACATGACCTGTCACATGATCTCAGTATATATACACCTGTTCTGAAAGGCCCCAGAGTCTGCAACACCACTAAGCAAAGGGCACCACGAAGCAAGCGGCAGCATGAAGTCCAAGGAGATCTCCAAACAGGTCAGGGACAAAGTTGTGGAGAAGTACAGATCAGGGTTCGGTTATAAAAAAATTGCCCAAACTTTAAACATCCCACGGAGCACCATTACATCCATTATTAAAAAATGGAAAGAATATGGCACCACAACAAACCTGCCAAGAGAGGGCCGCCCACCAACACTCACAGACCAGGCAAGGAGGGCATTAATCAGAGAGGCAACAAAGAGACATCGGAGATTGGAGAATCTGTCCATAGGACCACTTTAAGCCGTACACTCCACAGAGCTGGGCTTTACGGAAGAGTGGCCAGAAAAAAGCCATTGCTTAAAGAAAAGAATAAGCAAGCACGTTTGGTGTTCACCAAAAGGCATGTGGGAGACTCCCCAAACATATGGAAGAAGGTACTCTGGTGAGATGAGACTAAAATTGAGCTTTTTGTTCATCAAGGAAAACGCTATGTCTGGCACAAACCAAACACCTCTCATCACCCCGAGAACACTATCCCCACAGTAAAGCATGGGGGTGGCAGCATCATGCTGTGGGGATGTTTTTAATCTTCAGGGACTGGGAAACCTGTCAGAATTGAAGGAATGATTGATGGCACTAAATACAGGGAAATTCTTGAGGTAAACTTATTTCAGTCTTCCAGAGATTTGAGACTGGGACGGAGGTTCACCTTCCAGCAGGACAATGACCCGACGCATACTGCTAAAGCAACACTTGAGTGGTTTAAGAGGAACATTTAAATGTCTTGGAATGGCCTAGTCAAAGCCCAGACCTCAATCCAATTGAGAATCTGTGGTATGACTTAAAGATTGCTGTACACCAGCGAAACCCATCCAACTTGAAGGAGCTGGAGCAGTTTTGCCTTGAAGAATGGGCAACAATCCCAGTGGCTAGATGTGCCAAGCTTATAGAGACATACCCCAAGAGACTTGCAGCTGTAATTGCTGCAAAAGGTGGCTCTACAAAGTATTGACTTTGGGGGGGTGAGTAATTATGCACGCTCAACTTTTCAGTTTTTTTCTTATTTCTTGTTTGTTTCACAATAAAAAATCTTCAAAGTGGTAGGCATGTTGTGTAAATCAAATGATACAACCCCCCAAAAAATCTATTTAAATTCCAGGTTGTAAGGCAACAACATAAGAAAAATGCCACGGGGAGTGAATACTTTCGCAAGCCACTGTATTTAGCAAGCAACCTCTTGCTCGTACTTATTTTCACCAACCTCAAATCCTACTCGTCCTCCAATCGAGGACCCTCGGCTGGCCCACCGTGGCTAATCAGTCTATAATGAGATGTCACAGTTGGCATGACGGCAGAGTGATGGTCGGCCGCTCAGCCTGAAATGTATTCATGTAAAAAAAAACACGAAGCAGTTAATGCCACTTCCACAAATGACTCAATTTGCTGAGGAAATGAACCTAATCTGAGCTCCTGTCAATCCTACAGGGATTCCCAATCCCTGGGTCTGGGAGTGTAGCCAATCTGTATGAGTAGCACATTTATCATTCCTATCCATTAAATGTGTGTGATGGGCTCCTACTAAACATAATCCATCATCAAGTAGTAGACTCTGTGAAACGTATTTTGAATTTGTTTTGACACACCAATAATGTATGCAATGTATGATGGTAATGATGGTTAGGTAATGATGATATAAGCTATACGCTAACCACTTCCTTTATGAATGTTAAAGTTGTGTATGCAGATTACCTCTGACTTAGAGGACCTTTAAAGGTGCTACGCATAGGATTTGATAGAATTTTTGCATTGTCATTTCAGAAAATGTCCATAATATTATACCAGCTTCTAACAGCTTGTAAAAACAATATATTTTGTTATTGAAAATATATTTAACAGCGATCTAGATGGTATAATAATTCCCTACACTGTTCAGTGCTTGTTTTCTCACATAAACTGAAATTTAGCGAATAGTGTAGAATTTTTGCAACCAAGAAATGACAGACTAGATAACCCAGCCACCAAGTCAGAACAGGTTTCCTAGTTTGACAACAGATGTTGCTCCTGCTTGAGACATCAATAGGCGAATATCACAGCCAATCACACTGGCAGGCAAGTAATACTGTGAAACACTATCATTCCACTATTAGCACCAGATATGGATATTTTCTGAAATTAAAATGCTAATTTTTCAAATAAATCCTATGTGTAGTACCTTTAAGAAGCACCACTATTTTAGACCTATAGGCATCTGCTTCTGCCTGGAGTTAGGGCCCGTCACTATCTCTCAAAAAGGAGGAGAGCAGATAAGAAACTGCAGGCATACTTACTTAAAATTCTTGCCCTCAAAAAAGGAAAGAAAACATTTATTTTTCTGAGGTTGTTTTTCTGTTTATCGATACGCTGAATTTTCGTGTACAGCTGCCTCTACAGGGCTATAGCCAGCCGTGGGCGCCCTTCTGCATAGATTAATGCATTTGATATGTCCTCCTCCTCCAGTTTTCCTTCTCCTGGTTTAGTGCTAGAAATCATAACTGTCTACTCTCCGTGGCTGGGCCTCTGCTCTCCCCTCACGGAGCTGTGCAGGGGGGAGCTGGGCAATTTGTTTCTGGATGGCTCCAGGCTTATCGGCTCTGCTCAACAGATGGGCCGCGTGCCTGCCTTCTCTCCTCTCCTCAGGTTCGGGTTGGGGGTGGGCGCGCGCTGCTCTATTTGCTGCGCCTGACAAAGCTCATTACAGGTGCTCCCAGGGAGAGCCGACGTCTCCTCGAGGACCCGTTACCCCTGCCGAACCCCGCGCCGCCACTCTCTCTCGCCGTGGAGTGCCGCCGACCCGTAGCCAAAGAGACAAAACCCATTTGGGAGTTTCAGTATGGTTGAGTGATATTGGACTCACAGGTTACAGACACATAGGGAGAGAAGGCCTAGTCTACAACGATAAAACACCACTGAACATCTGGCATATATGATGAAGAGGATTCTGAGGATTTCTACAAAGTAAAAGCCGCTGTCACGCCCTGATCTGTTTCACCTGTTTCTGTGATTGTCTCCACCCCCTCCAGGTGTCGCTTATTTTCCCCAGTGTATTTATCCCTGTGTTTCCGGTCTCTCTGTGCCAGTTCGTCTTGTATGTTTAGTCAAGTCAACCAGCGTGTTTTTCCCGTACTCCTTTTCTGTTCTCTTTTTATAGTCCTCCCGGTTCTGACCCCTGCCTGACTCTGGACCACTTTTCTGCCTGCCTGATCATCCTGCCTGCCCTGACCTTGATTCTGCCTGCCCTTTGGTACCTATTGGACTCTGATCTGGTTTTGACCTTTTTGCCTGTCCACGACCATTCTCTTGCCTACCCCTTTGGATTAATAAACATTGTAAGACTCCAACCATCTGCCTTCTGTGTCTGCATCTGGGTCTCGCCTTGTGCCTTGATAGCCGCATTTAACGAAGAAGTTAACTGTAGGCAATAATATATATATTATTTAACCTTTATTTAACTAGGCAAGTCAGTTAAGAACACATTCTTATTTACAATGACGGCCTACATGGTATGCTTCATATAGGCTATTCATTCATCTTAATGATATTTTCCATCAATAAATGTTCAATCAACGGCTTAGCGAAACATGAACTGACTATATCTCTGGGTCGTGTTTGAAGAGACCTGCCTGCGTTTCTCCTCGTAATTGAATTTAAGCTATAACCTTGTGGTTAGTCAATAGCAGCAACACAAGCAGAAGCTGATGTTTGTGTGTGATAACGCCAATGTGGCAGAGTGGTAGCGTCTCAGGCCAGGGGCTGTTATTGATCCTATTTAAACTGCTGTCTCGCTTCATCTTTTATTCATTGGCTTTGGTTCATTTACTTATGCACCTTAAAACATGGAGTAATGCTGAGCGGCCCGAGGCGTTGTTTTACTCTGATTCTCCACTCTTCTGCTCTTATCATCCCTTCTGCTCAGGGCTTCTCAGATTCTCAGACAGGGAAGATTGTAATGGGATGAAGACAGTGTGATGTCTATTTATAAAGCATAGCATCATGCCACAACAGATGGGAATCTGTCTGTACAGGCTGACAGTAATTGGTGTTGGGGGATAAAGTATGTCTTTAAACACTGTGACACTAAGGCTTTGTTCATCCTGTCTTTCTTGGGGTTTCTTATGGCGACCATGACCACGGTGGGTCACACTTTATTGGGATAGATACTCTACAGATGGTCATACTATCAACAAACTACACAGGTGTATAAAATCGAGCACACAGCCATGCAATCTCCATAGAAAAACATTGGCAGTAGAATGGCCCATACCGAAGAGCTCAGTGATTTTCAGCGTGGCACCATGATAGGATGCCACTTTTCCAACAAGGCAGTTTGTCAAATTTCTGCCCTGCTAGAGTTGTCCCGGTCAACTGTAAGTGCTGTTATTGTGAACTGGAAATGTCTAGGAGCAACAACGGCTCAGCCGCGAAGTGGTAGTCCACACAAGCTCACAGAACGGGATCGCCGAGTGCTGAAGCGCATAGCGCGTAAAAATCGTCTGTCCTCGGTTGCAACACTCCCAACCTAGTTCCAAACGGCCTCTGGAAGCAACATCAGCACAATAACTTTGTCGGGAGCTTCGTGAAATGGATTTCAATGGCCCAAGCAGCCGCACACAAGCCTTAGATCATCATGCGCAATGCCAAGGAGTAGTGTAAAGCTTGCTGCCGTTGGACTCTGGAGCAGCGGAAACGCGTTCTCTGGAGTGATGAATCACACTTCACCATCTGGACGAATCTGGGTTTGGCAGATGCCAGGAAAATGCTACCTGCCCGAATGCATAGTGACAACTGTAAAGTTTGGTGGAGGAGGAATAATGGACTGGGGCTGTTTTTCATGGTTCGGGCTAGGCCCCTTAGTTCCAGTGAAGGGAACTCTTAACGCTACAGCATACAATGACATTCTACACGATTCTGTGCTTACAACTGTGTGGCAACAGTTTGGGGAAGGACCTTTCCTGTTTTAGCATGACAATTCCCCCATTGCTCAAAGCGAGATCCATACAGAAATGGTTTGTCGAGATCGTTGTGGAAGAACTTGACTGGCCTGCATAGAACCCTGACCTCAACCCCATCAAACACCTTTGGGATGAATTGGAGCGCTGCCAGGCCTAATTGCCCAATATCATTACCCGATCTCACAAATGCTGTTGTGGTTGAATGGAAGCAAGTCCCCGTAGCAATGCTCCAACATCTAGTGGAAAGCCTTCCCAGAAGAGTGGAGACTGTTATAGCAGCAAAGGGGGGACCAACTCCATGTTAGTGAGATGTTCGACGAGTATGTGTCCACATACCTTTGACCATGTAGTGTATCTGTTGCTCCCGAGTGGCGCAGCGGTCTAAGGCACTGCATCTCAGTGCTAGAGGCGTCACTACAGACACCCTGGTTCTGGCCGTGATTGGGAGTCCCATAGTGCGGCGAACAATTGGCCCAGCGTCGTCTGGGTTTGGCCGGTGTAGGTCGTCATTGTAAATAAGAATTTGTTCTTAACTGACTTGCCTGGTTAAATAAAATAAATACAAACAAAATTAGCAACTGCTTGTTAGGGTTAGGATAACGATTAAGGTTAGAGTTAGTGCCCAGGGTTAGGGATAATAGATAGTTAGTTGAAATGTTACTGATAGTGTGTAGATAGTCTGTAGAGCAGGGATCATCACCTAGATTCAGCCGCGGGATGATTATTTTCTTGAGCGGATGATCAGAGGGCCGGTATCTAATTACAAATAACTTGTAGACTGCAAATTGACCGCAAGAAGCCCAACAGATATAATATTTGACTAAAATATGATCATTCAAACCTTGCTTACATTTTATATAAGATCACATATACAGTATCTCTCTATTATGCGTGAGAATACTTTGGAACAGATTTCCAAAATTGTAATCACTGGGAACTGATTGTATGATGTTTTTACATTCTTTTATGTCTGACAATAAAAATTCAAAATACTTACATTTTTCCATCTGAAAACTTGGGGGGGGGGGCAAAAGAAATGACCCGGGGGCCAAATTCGGCCTACGGCCTGCCATTTGGGGAACCCTGCTGTAGAGCATCTACAGATGAACTATCCAAATAAAGTGTTATTCCATGGTGCAGGGGCTGGTTGAGTATCAACTTTTACAACCCAATGGTTAGGATTTGGCGCGTTCACCGCCACGGCCCGGGTTCGATTCCCGGTCAGGGAGCTACTCCTTGGGCTTCCGAGTGGCTCAGCGGTCTAAGGCACTGCATCTCAGTGCTAGAGCCGTCACTACAGACCCTGGTTCGATCCCGGGCTGTATCACAACAGGCCGTGACCAGGAGTCCCATAGGGTGGTGCACAATTGGCCCAGCGTTGTCTGGGTTAGGGGAGGGTTTGGCTGGGGTAGGCTGTCATTGTAAAATAAGAATTTGTTCTTATTAACTGACTTGCCTAGTTAAATAAAGGTTAAATAAAAAAAATTAAAATCCCACCTTGCCCAACATTAGTTGCATCCTACTGTACATTCTTCTCCTTCATTGAAGGGCACTCCTACTGTGCCAGTCCCACCCTCACCTCAACATATTCCTTTAGGAAGCATCAAAAGGAGCCTGAGAGGCAGACGGACAGTGTTAGTGGAGTTCATATTCACACGGGTGATTATCTGACTTTGAACATTTCCTCTCAAAGACCCTGTAACAGGGAAGGTTGCGTTTTCCTCCCTCCTGAGTGTACCATATTTTCCAATGTCAGGTCAAACTGTGCCTAGCCATGTGTTAAATCAGGTCGCATGGAGGCTTCTGTCACCTCCCACTAGCAGCAGAAATAGTTTTTGGAGATGAAGGGGAAGGAGATAGAAGGTGAAAGGAGGACAGAACGAAGCAGGGGTAGTAGTTTTCAACAACCAATTACCTCACTGGTTTCCTGGAGAAAGTGCACTAACCTAGTTTGGTTGGTGGAAGTGGTTGTGTAAATGTGTTTCTCCTTGTTGAAGAACAGGAAATGTGCTATGTATCTGCACTTCAGTTGTCTATCTTGTGGTGTTTCAGGGTCTCTTCCAGCTTTGTCACTAAACAGGGAGTGTCACTTAACAAAGTAGTGAGAGAACGTAGTCTGTTAACAACGGACAATCACACACTTGATTAAACAGCCATTTCAGAGAGGGAGGTGAGGACGGGAGATCAGTTCTGCACAAATAAACTCTGCAGTGCTGTCACATAAGCCATAAACCCCTCCCGCACGCACGCACGCACGCACACACACACACACACACACACACACACACACACACACACACACACACACACACACACACACACACACACACACACACACACATACACACACACACACACACACACACATGCGCACACACACACATGCACGCATACACAGTCATAGACAAAATACACAAATAGTCATACACTGTTATAACACACATACACACACTAACACACACAGTTATACACTTAATAATACGTACACTGTCTGCGCTACCAACACAACACAAGTGACCCAGAAAAAGAAGAGAAAAATAAATTCCAAACAGCTTTAAAGGAGGGAGGGAACGGTCTGTTCGATACTCTCTGACAGCACAGCAGCATGGAGAGATTCTCTTTGACTCTCTATGACTCTAAAAGGGATTTCAGATGGCATGTCATTCAGGGGGGTTACACACCATGTATACTCTCCTTGTGTTCTTCTGCATCAGACACAAACAGACTAACTACCAGCCTTCGTCTGTCTGACTTCACTGTAATAGAATATTATGGGTGAGATCATTAACTCAGCATCGTTAAAAGAAACAAATATACTTCTGTTAATTTCATGCAGGAAAAGAGAATCAATTGGCCAGAACACTGAGCTATTATATCCTTCATTATCCATGGACCATGCGCTGTTCCATCTAATCAACTTCAGATCACATTTTAAACTCAGGTTTTCATTAGGCTTGAAGGAGAGTATGGACAGTGAGAGGGAGAAATGGAGAGATAGGGAGAGAAATGGGGAGAAATGGAGAGATATAGAGAGAGCGTCGATGGGAGTCTTTAATTAAAGCTGATTATGCTTAATGTTCTCCGTCCATGCAGTAATGACTCCCGTGGTAGTCCTCACACAACCTCGGGATCAAGCGGAAGTTAATTGGCTGTTAAGACTCTCCCTTTCTTTCCCTCTCAGTCCATCTTTTCCCCCCTCTTTCTCTCCTTCAGAGGAATCGGAGCGAATGACCGCTGGTGGCTTTTCAGTATTTTAATCGCTCCTATGGCTATAAGCTAGGAGAACATCTCCAAACTGTCTCACTGGGCTCAGAGCCACTTTCACATACAATACAGTACATGGGCTAATCTTAGGTATTTTATGGCTTCTAACGGTTGCATCCAAAATGGCACTCTCTCCCTATTTAGTGCACTTTTGACTAGAATCCTACCATGTCACATCCTGTCCTATCAGTGCATGGTCTGAGGCAGGCTACGGCTGCCTATTAGAGGCTTAGGGGGGACAGAGCATGAGCAACAGCCTTGTGACTGACTGGGACTGTGCATGTCACTCGTCGTCCCTTAGTGTGCACATTTGGTAAGCTATGATGAAGAGCTCCGTCAGGCATTCAGGGGTTGTGTAAGAGGAGCATCTCAAGAGAACACACACACAGACGGAGGGGGTAGTGGTGGGGATGTTGGAGTTATAAAACAATAATTGTATTAGCATAAAATGAACTGGGCTCGTACTCACATGCTGTTATTGTAATACTGGCCCTTCACTAAAGGAGCATGTTTTCTCCCTTTATTTTACTAGGCAAGTCAGTTAAGAACAAATTCTTATTTTCAATGATGGCCTAGGAACAGTGGGTTAACTGCCTTGTTCAGGGGCAGAACAACAGATTTGTACCTTGTCAGCTCGGTGGATTCGAACTTGCAACCTTTCGTCCAACGCTCTAAGCACTAGGCTACCCTCCCACCCCTTTAATGGAATCCATGGACAAAGCATCGGGCCTACATTCCTACATGAGTTCCATTTACCCAGCTGGATATGACAGTTTATCTGACAGAATACATGACATTACTCAGCAGTCAATAGCGCTGAAACATTTTAAACCTAAGTTAGTGTCAGCTGTGTATTCATGTGGCTGTGATTGTCCTTGGGGCTTTTGGCAATCAGTCTAGAGCCCATGTCTTTCACCACAGTGACTAGTTTCAGTGACAAAGCCATAAACAAAACACACATCCAGCTCAGGATCTGAATGATTTCCCTTCCCTCTTCTACAGTACACTAATGTTGGACATTCAGTCATGTTATGTCCTTTATGGCTCGAGGACTTCCTGTCAACCTCGCTGAAGGACACAGCAGCAGTAGTGATGTCCATAGGGCATTATTCCACCCCTGCCACCCTCAGGTCTATGTCTCCCTGTCCACTACACCAGTCTGTTCTGCACCACATGGAGGTCCTCTACAGCCTGCAGACGCATCTTTAGGAGCCTGCTGTCATCTTTGTGTTGTCCTGCAGCCCCCTGTCCATGAGAGAGAGAGAGAGATATGCTGGGACCTGGGTTGGTTGAGAACAACCAGGGTGAGAGGGGCGGGGAGGGATCCAATCAGCTGGTTCTGAACCAAGCACACTGTGCCAACCAACACAGATAATTACAAAGAGCTGTAAATAGACATGCAGCCTTTCCTATCTCCTTCCTTCCCCACATCCTCTACCACTCAACAGGGGTTAGGGAGGTTTGAGGGGTAGTGGGAGAATAAAGATGGGGAATAGGTAGTATAGCGGTTATGAGCGTTGGACCAGTAACCGAAAAGTCACTGGTTTGAATCCCCTGGTGAAAAAGCTGTCGACGAGCCCTTGAGCAAGGCACTTTACAATAATTGATCCTGTAAGTTGCACTGAAATAAGAGCATCTGCTAAATGACCAAAATGTCAATGTAAATCATTAGAAAGACAAAAGGGGAGGGGCTTACACAAAAGGCCAGAAATACTGTACCAGTCAAAAGTTTGGACACACCTACTCATTCAAGGGTTTTTCTTTATTTTCAAAATTTTTTAATAATAGCGAAGACATCAAAACTATGAAATAACACATATGGAATCAAGTAGTAAACAAAAAAGTGTTAAACAAATCAAAATAGATTTTTGATTTTAGATTCTTCAAAGTAGCCATTCTTTGCCTTGATGACAGCTTTGCACACTCTTGGCATTCTCTCAATCAGCTTCACCTGGAATGCTTTTCCAACAGTCTTGAAGGAGTTCCCACATATGCTGAGCATGGTTGGCTGCTTTTCTTTCACTGCAGTACAACTCATCCCGAACTATCAGGAATCAAGGTAAGACCCAGATGCAGACACGTCGAATTGACAATGGTTTAATATTCCAACAGGCGCAGACAATAGACATGTCAAGGCAGCCAGGGGTCAGTAAACCGGAGGTGGGGCAATGGTACCGGACGGCAGGCAGGGTCAGGGGCAGGCAGAGTGGTCAGGCAGGCGGGCTCAGAGTCAGGACAGGCAAGGGTCAAAACCAGGAGGGCAAGAGAAAAATAGACTGGGGAAAGCAGGAGCTGAGAACAAAAACGCTGGTTGACCTGACAAACA
Source organism: Salvelinus alpinus (assembly GCF_045679555.1). Lineage (NCBI taxonomy): Eukaryota > Metazoa > Chordata > Actinopteri > Salmoniformes > Salmonidae > Salvelinus > Salvelinus alpinus. The sequence goes on from NC_092086.1 coordinate 49,307,079, forward strand.
AGACGAACTGGCAACAGACAAACAGAGAACACAGGTACAAATACACAGGGGATAATGGGGAAGATGGGCGACACCTGGAGGGGGGTGGAGACAATCACAAGGACAGGTGATACAGATTAGGGTGTGACACCAAACCATCTCAATTGTGTTGAGGTCGGGTGATTGTGGAGGCCAGGTCATCTGATGCAGCACTCCATCACTCTCCTTCTTGGTCAAATATACCTTACATATCTTGGAGGTGTATTGGGTCATTGTCCTGTTGAAAAACAAATGATAGTCCCACTAAGCGCAAACCAGATGGATGGCGTATCACAGCAGAATGCTGTGGTGGCCATTCTTGTTAAGTGTGCCTTGAATTCTAAATATATCACAGACAGTCTCACCAGCAAAGCACCCCCCACACCATCACACCTTATCCTCCATGCTTCACGGTGGGAACCACACACACGGTTGGAACCAAAAATCTCAAATTTCGACTCATCAGACCAAAGGACAGATTTCCCCTAGGCCTAATGTCTATTGCTCGTGTTTCTTGGCCCAAGCAAGTCTCTTCTTTTATTGGTGTCCTTTAGTAGTGGTTTCTTTGCAGCAATTCTACCATGAATGCCTGATTCACACAGTCTCCTCTAAACAGTTGATGTTGAGATATGTCTTTTACTTGAACTCTGTGAAGCATTTATTTGGGCTGCAATTTCTGAGGCTGGTAACTCTAATGAACTTATCCTCTGCAGCAGAGGTAACTCTGGGTCTTTCTTTCCTGTGGCGGTCCTCATGAGTCATTTTCATCATAGTGCTTGATGGTTTTTGACTGCTTTTTGTGACTTGTTCCTGATTGACTGACCTTCATGTCTTAAAGAATTGATGGACTGTCATTTCTCTTTTCTTATTTAAGCTGTTCTTGCCATAATATGGACTTGGTCTTTTACCAAATAGGGCTATCTTCTGTATACCACCCCTACCTTGTCACAACACATTGATTGGCTCAAACGCATTAAGGAAAGAAATTCCACAAATTAACTTTTAACAAGGCACACCTGTTAATTGAAATGCATTCCAGGTGACTACCTCGTGAAGCTGGTTGAGAGAGTGTGCAAAGCTGTCATCAAGGCAAAGGGTGGCTACTTTGAAGAATCTCAAATGTATAATATATTTTGATTTGTTTAACCCTTTTTTGGTTACTACATGATTCCATGTGTTATTTCATAGTTTTGATGTCTTCACTATTCTACAATGTAGAAAATAGTACAAATAAAGAAAAACCCTGCAATGAGTAGGTGTAGATGCATACATTCTTCTATTTAAAACCACAGTCTAAGGCCTCCCGAGTGGCGCAGTGGTCTAAGGCACTCTATCGCAGTGCTTGAGACGTCACTACAGATCCGGATTCATTCCCAGGCTGTGTCACAACTGGCTGTGACTGGGAATCTCATAGAGCGGCGTACAATTGGCCCAGCGTCGTCTGGGTTAGGGTAGGGTTTGGCCGAGGGGGCTTTACTTGGCTCATCGCGCTCTAGCGACTCCTTGTGGCGGGTCGGGCGCCTGCAGGCTGACTTGGGTCGTCAGTTGAACGGTGTTTCCGCCGACACATTGGTGCAGCTGAGAGGGTGTGAAGGAGCGCGGTTTGGCGGGTCATGTTTCTTAGGACGCATGACTCGACCTTCGCCTCTCCCGAGCCTGTTGGTAAGTTGCAGCGATGAGACAAGATCGTAATTGGATCTCAATTGGATATCACGAAATTAAATACAAATAAGCCACAGTCTCAATGTGGAAATAGTGTTCTTAATGTAATGACATAATGTTTTTATGAACATCATGCTGTGCCCGATGATGGTGGATGTTGTGTGACTGAGTCATGTGTTAAGACGATATGTGTTGTTGTGATGGTCAGTGGAGGGAGAGGATTGTGGATTAAGTCCTAGAGACAGTCAGCACTGTAAGCAGAGTCCTCTTCCACAGACTGGCCTTGACATTCGGTTTTAACACAGGAGTCTTGTTGTTTGGACAGCCATTGATGCATAAACACATCAGAGCCTGCACACAGGCATGTCTTTGGACAGACAACACACACACACTCATTACACACCACATTAAATGAGAATGACACAATGTGATAGAAGGAGGTTAGCTGTGGCTTCAGGGCCGAATCAGTCTACCCCTCCTCCCTAACACATGTCCACACACAAACACACACACGCAAACAAACCCACACACATTTTATTTACTCCTTCCCTTCTGTTGTATGTATGACGTGTTTGTTTTTGTGTCCCTCTACACCGTAATATAGATTTCAGTGGCGTACACCTAGTGCATTCCCATAGGCTTTGAGAATGTGTGTGTGTGCGTGCATGCATCCAGGTGTGTGTGTATGTTTATTCCCTCTGTGTGTCATTTGTTTCCTGTGTTTTATGTGGTACTCACCTACCACATGTGTCTCCGGTGCACAGAGAGCAACCACTCCGTTGTCTGTGGCTGGCTGTTGTACATTCCTTGTTTCCTATGCGTGTGCCTCAGCATGGCGCTAGTCTTATCATCCAAACAGGCACACAACCAGCCTCTGATTTAATACACTGTATTGGGAGCCACAGAGGGAGAAGGAGGCAGGGATGCACTATCAGCTGATAACTGTCCTCCAAGCTAGGCTAACCCTGCTCCCTTCGCGCGCGCACGTGTGTGACATCTCGCAGTGGAAGGCAGGGGAGCACATGACTGGAGTTGATGTCCGCCCTCCATGCCGTCTCTGTGGGCGGAAGACAGACAGCAGTGGGCCGCCCTCACCCAGCACCCAGCCGGGGGCAGATACAGCCAGGCCTCTACCCAGCACGGTGAACATATGCCTGGGGCTCCAGCGTTGCCCCTTTACTCCTCAGCTCCACCGACCAATTATAAAACTAGGGTGCGTCTCAATTGGCACCCTTTCCCCTGTGGGCCCTGGTCAAAAGTAGTGCAACTATGTAGGGAATAGGGTGCCATTTGGGACGCAGACACAACACTCATCCTAGAGAGGGGGAGGAGGAGGGGGAGGGACTGGTTGTCAATCTGATATCAAACCGTGAGGCAGACGACTGTCAGGACTGCTGCCTTCCCCATTGTTATTCTGTCACGCCCTTCATAGATGCCCCATACATACATACATACATACATACATACATACATACATACATACATACATACATACATACATACATACATACATACATATGTCATCATACCTGTCTTGTGTAATGTATACTGAATAGCTAGTCTTCACTCGTTGTGTTATATGGCTATACAGTAATCCCTCGTTTATCGCGGGGGTTACGTTCCGAAAATGACCCGCGATAAGTGAAATCCGCGAAATAGAAAACTTCTTTTTTTTTTACAATTAGCAACTATTACATGTATACAAATACAGTGACTCACGTGTAGGCCGTTTCACTGCTCTTCAGACTGGGCCGCTGCATCCTGACTGCGCTCTGCAGTGTTCTCTTCTTCTGAAGCCCGCGGTGCAGGTGTGTTTGTTCGGGAGAAGAGCATAGTGATAGGCAGCTGTTGTCGCTCTTTTTTCTTCTTTGCAAAAAGATCCTTGTACACCGACATGCCACCATCGATTACGTTGGAGAACTGTAATGAACGGCTCATCAAAGGGTCCCATTCCTCAGCTACTCGCTTAAGTTCAGTGGCCATTCGCACCATGGTTGCTAAGCGACCAAGCGTTAGTCCTTCCTTCCTTCCTGGCCAACTTAATGTAAATTTGCCAAGCTGTTTTATGTACGTACACATAACTGCACGAGACGACAAAATGATAGCACAATTCGTAGCATGTTTTGATACAAGAAGCGGGAGTGAGTTTTTAGCGAATCAGAATGCAGAGCACAATGCACCAAAAAAAAATAAAAAATGCATTATGAAAATCCGCGAAATAGCGAATCCGCGATAAGTGAACCGCGAAGTGGCGAGGGATCACTGTATTATATTACAGGTCCTTGGCTTTGTGAGGACAGTGGTACTATGTACTATAAGGTCTCATCTCTTGATCTGCTGTTTGTTCAAATCAAATCAAATTGTATTGGTCACATGCAGATGTTAATGCGAGTGTAGCGAAATGCTTGTGCTTCTAGTCCGACTGCAGTAATATCTAACAAGTAATCTAACAAATTCACAACGACTACCTTATACACACAATGTCTGGGGATGGAATAAGAATATGTGCATATAAATATATGGATGCGCGATGGCCGTGCGGCATAGGCAAGATGCAATAGATGGTATAAAATACAGCATATACAAATGGGATGAGTAATGTAGGATATGTAAACATTATTAGAGTGCCATTAATTAAAGTGACTTGTGATACCATTATTAAATCAATTTATTAAAGTGTCCAGTGATTTGAGTCTGTATGTTGGCAGCAGCCGCTCTATGTTAGTGATGGCTGTTTAACAGTCTGATGGCCTTGAGATGGAAGCTGTTTTTCAGTCTCTCGGTCCCAGCTTTGATGCACCTGTACTGACCTCGCCTTCTGGATAATAGCAGGGTGAACAGGCAGTGGCTCGGGTGGTTGCTGTCCTTGATGATCTTTTTGGCCTTTCCTGTGACATCGGGTGCAGTAAGTCTCCTGGAGGGCAGGTAGTTTGCCCCCGGTGATGCGTTGTGCAGACCTCCCCTCTGGGGAGCCTTGTGGTTGAGGGCGGTGCAGTTGCCGTACCAGGCGGTGACACAGCCAGACAGGATGCTCTCGATTGTACATCTGTAGAAGTTTGTGACGGTTTTAGGTGACAAACCAAATTTCTTCAGCCTCCTGAGGTTGAAGAGGCGCTGTTGCGCCTTCTTCACAACGCTGTCTGTGTGGGTGGACCATTTCAGTTTGTCCGTGATGTGTAGGCCGAGGAACTTAAAACTTTCCACCTTTTCCACTACTGTCCTGTCGATGTGGATTAGGGGGGTGCTCCCTCTGCTGTTTCCTGAAGTCCAAGATCATCTCCTTTGTTTTGTTGACGTTGAGTGAGAGGTTATTTTCCTGACACCACACTCCGAGGGGCCTCACCTCCTCCCTATAGGCTGTGTCGTCATTGTTGGTAATCAAGCCTACCACTGTAGTGTCGTCTGCAAACGTGATGATTGAGTTAGAGGCGTGCATGGGCACGCAGTCATGGGTGAACAGGGAGAACAGGAGAGGGCTGAGAACGTCCCAGTGGGGGCCCAGTGTTGAGGATCAGCGGATTGGAGATGATGTTTCCTACCTTCACCACCTGGGGGGCGACCCGTCAGGAAGTCCAGGACCCAGTTGCACAGGGCGGTGTCGAGACCCAGGGTCTCAAGCTTAATGATGAGTTTGGAGGGTACTATGGTGTTGAATACTGAGCTGTAGTCAATGAACAGCATTCTTACATAGGTATTCCTCTTGTCCAGATGGGATAGGGCAGTGTGCAGTGTGATGGCGATTGCATCGTCTGTGGACCTATTGGGGCGGTAAGCAAATTGGAGTGGGTCTAGGCTATCAGGTGGGGTGGAGGTGATATGATCCTTGACTAGCAGACTGGGATAGGGATTTATTGAATATGTCCGTAAACACACCAGCCATACTATGACGTACTGTATAACAACCACCTAGAACCACCCATGTTGTAGCATCTAATACTTTACCAAGCTCAGCTGTGACTTAGCATAGGTATGTCTTAGATATGGGTCATAATGTACCAGACAATCTCCTCTCTTTCAGAGGTGACAGTTGTTTTGGGACCAATTTCCTTTGTTTCTAAAGGTGTGTGTGTTATTACGAGGTCAATCTCTTCTGTTTCCAAAGGTGTGTGTTATTACGAGGTCAATCTCTTCTGTTTCTAAAGGTGTGTGTTATTGTGTCCTGATATCATCCTCCTATCATATCCATGGTGTGTGTTGTAATGGTGTGCTGCATTGCGCATGCTCAGGGCAGGTCTGGTGACCCAGAGATGATACTGATGATTGATCCTGGCGGTGGGATAAGTACCCAGCGCAGCACCGGCCCACTGAAACGCAGCCAGCTGGAAAATTAGAAATCTCTTCATCCCTGGTCCATTTGATATCCGGTATCACCTTCCCAGCTCGTACGGTGCAGGCCAGGCACTCCCCTCTCACAGCCAATAAATCTGTAATTAAATGATATGTGCGTGTGTATACGTGAGCACCCGGTGCATGTCCTTGAAGGATTAGCTCTGGCAGTGGGGTGATAGGATGTAGGGGGGTCGTGAAGGGGTGTTGCTCACATGCCCAGCCCACAAACACACACACACACACACACACACACACACACACACACACACACACACACACACACACACACACACACACACACACACACACACACACACACACACACACACATGCATGCTCGTTTCTGAGCTGTGAAGTGTGACTGATGGGGGTCTGGTGAAGGTGTGTGTTTTGCTGCTTCATTTGTAAAACAAAACAAGCCAGTCAGTCTTACACCTTACCTCCCACCTTACCTCATACCTTACCTCCCACCTTACCTCATACCTTACCTCATACCTTACCTCCCACCTTACCTCATACCTTACCTCCCACCTTACCTCATACCTTACCTCATACCTTACCTCCCACCTTACCTCATACCTTACCTCATACCTTACCTCCCACCTTACCTCCCACCTTACCTCATACCTTACCTCCCACCTTACCTCCCACCTTACCTCCCACCTTACTCATACCTTACCTCATACCTTACCTCCCACCTTACCTCATACCTTACCTCATACCTTACCTCATATCCTACCTCCCACCTTACCTCATACCATACCTCTTACATTACCTCATACCTTACCTCACACCTTTCTCCTACTTTACCTCCCACCTTACCTCATACCTTACCTCCCACCTTACCGCATACCTTACCTCATACCTTACCTCATACCTTATCTCACACCTTATCTCATACCTTACCTCCCACCTTACCTCATACCTTACCTCACACCTTTCCTCCTACTTTACCCTCATACCTTACCTCCCACCTTACCCTATATCTTACCTCACACCTTTTCTCCTACTTTACCTCCCACCTTACCTCACACCTTTTCTCATACCTTACCTCACACCTTTCTCCTACTTTACCTCACACCTTACCTCACACCTTATCTCCCACCTCCCACCTTACCTCACTCCTTACCTCACTTCTTTACCTCACTCCTTACCTACCAAACACACTGGTAGTGAGAAGAGACAGAAAAAGAGACATCAAAGCGTCTCTCATGATTGTTCTGAGTGTTTGTCTAACCCTGTTGTGTTGTTGTTCCGTCCAGGCACCTCTGCCCAGGGCAACCCCCTCCTGGCCTCCCTGCCTGTTCCGGGACGGCCCCTGCACCCCCACCTCGACCTCAAGCACTTCCTGCCCTTCAGGCTCAATGGATCGTCCCCCCTCAGCCTCTTCCCTAACTTCAGCACGGTGAGTCACACAGCACGGCATGGCACATCAACAGCACAGCATGGCACATCAACATCACCAAGTCATATCTACGTAACTACCACACTGCTAGTGTGAACTCAAAATACCTTTTTGTCTGTAAAATATCCTGTTATTTTCATGAGCTTAAGATGTCTGAAAAAATAGGCTACTCAAAGTGCCTGATGCCATTACCTTAAATTCCAATATATCTGTTGGTATTATAGAGCCACGCCCACCTACACTTCCGTTCAAAAGTTTAGGCGTACAGAGGCCCATTATCAGCAACCATCATTCCTGTGTTCCAATGCCACGTTGTGTTAGCTAATCCAAGTTTATCATTTTAAAAGGCTAATTGATCATTAGAAAACCCTTTTGCAATTATGTTAGCACAGCTGAAAACTGTTGTTCTGATTAATGACAACTTACTGTCTACATCCATTCCCAATTTGCCTGTATAGTGTACAGTTGAAGTCGGAAGTTTACATACACCTTAGCCAAATACATTTAAACTCAGTTTTTCACAATTCCTGACATTTAACCCTCGTAAAGATTTGCTGTCTTAGGTCAGTTAGGATCACCACTTTATTTTAAGGATGTGAAATGTCAGAATAATAGTAGAGAGAATGATTTATTTCAGCTTTTATTTCTTTCATCACATTCCCAGTGGGTCAGAAGTTTACATACACTCAATTAGTATATGGTAGCATTGCCTTTAAATTGTTTAACCTGGGTCAAACGTTTCAGGTAGCCTTCCACCAGCTTCCCACAATAAGTTGGGTGAATTTTGGCCCGTTCCTCCTGACAGAGCTGGTGTAACTGAGTCAGGTTTGTAGGCCTCCTTGCTCGCACACGCTTTTTCAGTTCTGCCCACAAATTTTCTATGGGATTGAGGTCAGGGTTTTGTGATGGCCACTCCAATACCTTGACTTTGTTGTCCTTAAGCCATATTGCCACAACTTTGGCAGTATGCTTGGGGTCATTGTCCATTTGGAATGATGTCTTGAGATGTTGCTTCAATATATCCACATAATTTTCCTCCCTCATGATGCCATCTATTTTGTGAAGTGCACCAGTCCCTCCTGCAGCAAAGCACCCCCACAACATGATGCTGCCACCCCCGTCTTTCACAGTTGGGATGGTGTTCTTCGGCTTGCAAGCCTCCCCCTTTTTCCTTTGAACATAACGATGGTCATTATGGCCAAACAGTTCTATTTTTGTTTCATCAAATCAGAGAACATTTCTCCAAAAAGTACGATCCTTGTCCCCATGTGCAGTTTCAAACCGTAGTCCGGCTTTTTTATGGTGGTTTTGGAGCAGTGGCTTCTTCCTTGCTGAGCGGCCTTTCAGGTTATGTCGACATAGTACTTGTTTTACTGTGGACATAGAGACTTTTGTACCTGTTTCCTCCAGCATCTTCACAAAGTCCTTTGCTGTTGTTCTGGGATTGATTTGCACTTTTCGCACCAAAGTACGTTGATCTCCAGGAGACAGAATGCGTATCCTTCCTGAGCGGTATGACGGCTGCGTGGTCCCATGGTGTTTATACTTGCGTACTATTGTTTGTACAGATGAGCATGGTACCTTCAGGGCATTTGGAAATTTCTCCCAGGTATGAACCAGACTTGTGGAGGTCAACAATTTTTTTTTGAGGTCTTGGCTGATTTATTTTGATTTTCCCATGATGTCAAGCAAAGAGGCACTGAGTTTGAATGTAGGCCTTGAAATACATCCACAGGTAAACCTCCAATTGACTCAAATGATGTCAATTAGCTGATCAGAAGCTTCTAAAGCCATGACATAATTTTCTGGAATTTTCCAAGCTGTTTAAAGGCACAGTCACCTTAGTGTATGTACACTTCTGACCCACTGGAATTGTGATACAGTGAATTATAAGTGAAATAATCCGTCTGTAAACAATTGTTGGAAAAATGACTTGTGCCATGCACAAAGTAGATGTCCTAACCAACTTGCCAAAACTATAGTTTGTTAACAAGAAATGTGTGGAGTGTTTGAAAAACGAGTTTTAATGATTACAACATAAGTGTATGTAAACCTCCGACTTCAACTGTATGTGTTTCAATTTCTTTGGTCCTTCGTTTACAGTGTGTGGACAGTGTGTGTGTGTGTGTTCACCCCCTTTTCCCCTCTGTGTGAAGATCTCTCAAGTTCCACCAACTCTGAATGAAACATATGCCTCTTCAGTCTTCTCCAGCCTACACTTTACACTCTTTCAAAAAGACTGAGAAAAGGAGGATGAGAGGGAGAGGTGAGCCACAGAGATCTGTGGTGCTGATTCACACAGTGGAGCAATGGATGGGGAGCATGGGGAGAGGTGGAGGGTCTAAGAGCGTGTATGTGTCCTGTATCAGATGGTGGTCTGGGAGCGTGCACGTGTCTTGGAGCGGATGGTTGTCTGGGAGCGTGCACATGTCCTGCATCTGATGGTCGTCTGGGAGCGTGCATGTGTCCTGTATCAGATGGTGGTCTGGGAGCGTGCACGTGTCTAACCCTGCCTAGCCAATCACAAAGCCAGGGAGTAAACTAGCCAACCAGTCAGAGCAGCAGTATTAGTAGTAGTAACCGCTGCATTATTCATACAACCTGCCTTCCAGCACAGAGAAAAACACACCACAAGAAAACGACAGTATCACCTCACTATGAAGTCATCTGTGAACCACTACTTCTCTAGCATACAGCTAGCAGATGTGCTACATAGCCTTTCGCTTGCCACCAACTCCCTAGAATTCAACCAGCCTTCAAGAGTTAATAACAGCAAATAACGCCCACCTGAGACTTCTGGCACAGAATAATTAGCCTATAGCGACTATGTGACCTAGCTAATATAACACACAGCAGACCAATACAGCTATGGCATTAATCACTAGGACCCTTCGCCCTCTTCCAGTCTCACCTTTCATCTTTCCTAGGCTATGTCCTAAATGGCACCCTATTCCCAGTTTAGTGCACTACCGGCCCTGGTCAAAAGTAGTGCACTACATAGGGAATAGGGTGGCATTTGGGACTCAGCCCGAGTCTCAATGGTGACATTCATGTTCTCTGGGGCCCGTTGAGGCAGAGGCACACTTTGTTTCGGGGCGTGTGCAGGGGGAAGATGAATGCACCTGTCTCACGAGCTAAATAGACCTCAGTCTCCCCCTGCACTTCAATCATCGTTTCAGCTGCGGCCCGCCGTGAGATCGCTCCTTTCTGCAGAGGGGGACGAGGGAGAGAGGAAGAGGGCCGGACAATTGGTGCATTTATACCGGCATGTTCAGAATGGCTGCGGGCGAACAATGGCCACATTCTCTCAGCTCCCTAAAACAAATAGTTGTGTGCGGCGTACCTTGTGAAGGTGGCCAGAGGGCACAGTCTAGAGGAGCTCTGTTTCCATGACACAGTTTTGGCTTCGGAAGGGAAAGGTTAGTTCCTCCCCGAGGTAGCAGCACTGCACCGCGTTGTTTAAGGAGCCAGAATAGAGCGGCGTAGGGTTACCCTTGAGGGAACAGCAGGCAAGCAGTGTTGCACAGGAGGAGGGTTGTAGGACCGGTGTGTTTAAGGTTGTTTCTATTCCACACCCCACCACACCTGGCCTTTGAAAACAGATCATTTAGAGTCAACACAGAAACAGAGCTGTTTCCTTTGAGTGTGTGTGTGTGTGTGTGTGTGTGTGTGTGTGTGTGTGTGTGTGTGTGTGTGTGTGTGTGTGTGTGTGTGTGTGTGTGTGTGTGTGTGTGTGTGTGTATTGAGGGGCAGCCATTGTTTAGTGTTGTGTATCAGACAATAGCCAGTGCCATCCACACACTCAGTGATGCCAGGGAAGACATATGTCTGGTTACACTGAGTGTAACATGACTTGCCCAGGACATTGTTCCAACCCAGCCCTCCACAGCCACCCCCCACCTCCCTCTCTGTCTCTGAGGAGAGGCCAGACGCCAGGCTGGGGAAGGATCCAGGGTGATTGTTATATTTGATACCGTGCTGATGAGGGCCACACTGAAATCAGCTGTCATCGTGCAATCCAGCCATTCTAATCAAGCACAGAGCAGTCACCCTGGCTCTGGCCTCACACCCCCTATCAGCTGAGATGGTGAGAGAATATATTCCCTCCCTCAGGAATCTCTGAAGTCTTTAGGCACGTAGACAGTAAAACTCATGTGACATATCGTATATATTGTCTGCCCAAAGTCCCTTTCTCTAACTACTTCCCACTATACTGCCCTGGATCAGAGCTCGCATGTCATTGTATCCTCAGGCTGATTTGAGTTGTATCTCCAATTCTCCATGCAGTTTTGGTGTGGTCAAACCCAGTGTATTTATAGGAGTATCAGGGGTCAGAGGTCCCGGATGGACTGATAGTTTTAACCCCTGGTCTCCTGTCTGTCCTGCAGATGGACCCGGTGCAGAAGGCGGTGATCAACCACACGTTTGGCGTCCCTCAGCCACTCAAGAAGAAACAGAACATCTCCTGTAACATCTGTCACCTGCGCTTCAACTCCACGGTAAGAGAGTGCTGTGTGTGTGTGTGTGTGTGTGTGTGTGTGTGTGTGTGTGTGTGTGTGTGTGTGTGTGTGTGTGTGTGTGTGTGTGTGTGTGTGTGTGTGTGTGTGTGTGTGTGTGTGTTTGTCTGCATGACTGCGAGAGGGAGAGAGAGAAAAGAGAGAGCGAGGAAGGGAGAAGGAAAGTTGCAGACTGTAGTTGGTAGATTTGACAGTTAGAATGAATACAGATTTATTTGTTCCTTCCTTCTATCTTCTTTAATGTTTTAAGAAAAAAAAGGCGTTCCAAATTACCTGAGTCCTCACTGACTCACAGCAGCTTATCAGTGGCGGCTGATAGGGAGTCCAGTCGGACTCTGAGCATGCATGCGTGTGTTTGTGTGTGTGCATCCACGCGCTCGTGAGTGTGTGCATGCGTGTTCCTCTGTGTGAAATGTTCTTATTATTAAATCGTATGGTATTAATTTGCTTTTCTGTATTTCTGGATATCTGGTGTGTGTGTGTGTGTGTGTGTGTGTGTGTGTGTGTGTGTGTGTGTGTGTGTGTGTGTGTGTGTGTGTGTGTGTGTGTGTGTGTGTGTGTGTGTGTGTGTGTGTGTGTGTGTGTGTGTGTGTGTGTGTGTGTGTGTGTGTGTGTGTACTGCGGTAGGTTGTTTTGGTGCGAGGGATTAGACAGCAGGGAAAGCTTCCATTTATCAGCAAAGAGCAGAAACAATCACGAGCCCAGGCAGGAGCCCACATTCTCAACTCCTCTTTTGATTTCTCCCATTCCTGCCACCTCAAACACACACACACACACAGTCACATAAACAAACAACCAATAAAATGGAATGTCTTAAGAAACGCACAAACACCTAAGAGTTGGGCAAAGGCTGATTTAAAATCAAATAACAAAACTCTCTCTTTCTCCCTGCCCCTCTCTCTCACACATACACACAGAGGAACACACAAATACTGTTTCATACACACACACACACACATCCTCTTGAGACTTGATCTTCAAAGAGGAGCAGAGACACAGAAGAGGGTGAGCTGAGGCTGAGGGGGAAAGGGAAGCAGAGTAGATACTGGCAGGTGTTCTCTCCAGGCTTCACACGGTAGAGCAAATCCCATTCCCACCCTCCCTCCGCACAGCGCCAGCTACAGTTGGAGAGAGGTGTCAGGTCTGGGGGTTTGAGGGGGGATGAGAAGACAGGGGGACACTGAGCTTTAAACAGTCATGTTTATTTGAAATATAAAGAATATTTGTTAATGTACATTCAATGTAGCACATGGAATAGTCAGACAGTGATCTAGGCAGAGGCCTTATATAGAGAACGTGTAATAATAAGAATTTATTCAACTTCTATAGCGCTTTTCATTACAGAAAGAGTCTCAAAGCCTGCATTCATGTCTGGTAGTGTGACGTGACAGTCAGTGCCTTTAAAATGCTAAGTGCTCATGCTAATGTTCATTTCACACTCCCTGTGTCTCCCTGTCTCTCCGTGTGTCTCGTACTGTATGGCTCGGAGTTGGACTGGAGAACGGAGAACGTACGGGGGCTGAAAGAGAGCAGAGCTGATTTGTCACAGCACAATAATCTCATAAGCATTTTCACGGCCGATCAGTCAGACGACATGGTGAAATATTATAAGTAGTGTTTATAAAAGTGTTGATGGCTGCTGTTGGTTTATTTATAGCCAGAGCTCCCGACACAGAACAGTAGGTACATCATTTGGTTTGTTAATACTGTACACAGTGGACATATTCAACTGCATATAGCCATAGACATGGTTCTGATGGATCTGATCTGACTTGGTTTTTACTTTTACCCACATTGCTTTGTTGTCATATGAGGTGTGTGTGTGTGTGTGTGTGTGTGTGTGTGTGTGTGTGTGTGTGTGTGTGTGTGTGTGTGTGTGTGTGTGTGTGTGTGTGTGTGTGTGTGTGTGTGTGTGTGTGTGTGTGCGTGTGTGCGTGCGTGCGTGCGTGCGTGCGTGCGTGCGTGCGTGCGTGCGTGCGTGCGTGCGTGCGTGCGTGCGTGCGTGCGTGCGTGCGTGCGTGCGTGCGTGCGTGCGTGCGTGCGTGCGTGCGTGCGGTACCATGGTTATTATGGAGGCTGAGGCAGTTGAGAGAAGATACAAAACCAAAAGAAGCATCCGTGTGTTGTATCCATTCTAATGAGAAGGTCTCATTGTGTGAGAGAAGCTTAATTGAACAGGGTGAGTCACTTCCACGCTTCTCTCTAACACTTAGGATTCCTTCATTGGCTTGCCCATCAAAGTAGAACCCACTCTTTCTCTTCTTTCTAATTTCTTCCCCACAATTCATTTCAGGTCTATTTGCGGCCTGGATTATTTTCTGACTTATTTGCATTTATATGGCGAGATAGGAAATTCTTCGAATTCTAAAGAGGAGCTGGATAGAGAGACGGCTGTGAGGTCATAATTATGAGATCATGACAGAGCAGAGCACACAGACAGCCAGAGTGAGGAATGCATTTACTTGATCAATTCTGAGCTAACTATTTGTCTTGCTGTTTGTGCATTAGAGTCACCATGGTTTGAGAGAGAGAGAGAGAGAGAGAGAGAGAGAGAGAGAGAGAGAGAGAGAGAGAGAGAGAGAGAGAGAGAGAGAGAGAGAGAGAGAGAGAGAGAGAGAGAGAGAGAGAGAGAGAGAGAGAGAGAGAGAGAGAGAGAGAGAGAGAGAGAGAGAGAGAGAGAGAGTGTCAGTCACTTACTTTCAGGCCCAAGGCAACTTACTGGTCTGTGGAGACCTGAATGCTAGAACAGCAGAAGAACAAGACACGATTAACAGTCATGGGGATAAACACCAACCAGGAAGCAACAACCTTTCCCTCCCCACATACCTCCACAGAAACAACTATGACAAAGTGAAAAACAAAAACGGAGTACAGCTCCTGAAGCTCTGTCGAACACTGGGTCTGTACATAGTCAATGGCAGGCTGAGAGGAGACTCTTTTGGTAGGTACACCTACAGCTCATCCCTTGGCAGCAGCACTGTAGACTACTTCCTCACTGACCTAAACCCAGAGTCTCTCAGAGCCTTCACAGTCAGCCCACTAACACCTCTCTCAGATCACAGTGTATCTGAGAAGAGTGGAACCCAACCATGAAGCATCACGGCCCAATAAATTACATAGTACTAAACAGGCCTATAGATGGAGTGCAAACAGTACAGACATCTACCAAAAAGCAATTAGTAGCCAAAAAATACAATCTCTCCTGGACAACTTTTTTGCCTTAACATTCTCCTTCAGCAATGAAGGTGTAAATTTGGCCGTTAGGAACATAAACTTTATATTTGACAAATTAGCCTCCTTGGCTAATCTAAAGAAGCATAAGAGCAAACCAAAAATAACAGATAATGAAAAATGGTTTGATAATGAATGCAAAAATCTAAGAAAGTCATTGAGAAATATATCTAATCAAAAACACAGAGAACCAGACAACAAAAATATACGCCTTCAATATGGGGAAACACTGAAGCAATACAAACGCACCCTAAGAACAAAAAAGGAACAGCACATTAGAAATCAGCTGGATGGAATTGAGGAATCCATAGAATCAAACCACTTCTGGGAGAATTGGAATAAATTAAACAAACCTCATCATGAGGAATTGGCTATCCAAAATGGGGATATGTGGAGAAATCACTTTGCAAACCTCTACAGCAATATAACAAAGCGCCCAGAACAAAAAGATATACAAGATAAATTACAAATCCTTGAATTAGCAGTCAAAGACTATCAGAATCCTGTGGATACCCCAATTACAGAAGAAGAATTATTGGAAAAACTATGCACTCTCCAACCCCAAAAGGCCTGTGGTGCTGATGGTATTTTAAATGAAATTATCAAATATACAGACCACAAATAAAAATTGGCTATACTCAAACTCTTCAACATTATCCTCACTGCAGGTATTTCCCCCGATATTTGGAACCAGGGATTGATCACACCAATTTATAAAAATGGAGACAAATTTGACCCAAATAATTACAGAGGAATTTGCGTTAACAGCAACTTGGACAGCAACTGCAGTATTATAAATAGCAGACTACATCATTTCCTTGACGAACACAACGTCCTGAGCAGAAGCCAGATTGGATTTCTAAAGAATTATCGTACAACAGACCACATTTACACCCTCCACACTCTAATTGATAAACAAGTTAACCAAAACAAAGGCAAAATATACTCGTGTTTTGTAGATTTCAAGAAAGCATTTGATTCAATTTGGCACGAAGGTCTTTTTTATAAACTAATAGAAAGTGGTATTGGAGGGAAAACATATGATTTTATTAAATCAATGTACACTAAAAACAAATGTGCGGTTAAAATTGGCAACAAGCAAACAGACTTCTTCTCTCAGGGGCGGGGAGTGAAACAGGGCTGCCCAATAAGTCCAACATTATTTAACATCTACATTAATGAATTGGCAAAAACATTAGAAGAACCGGCAGCACCTGGTATCACCCTACACAACACTGATATCAAGTGTCTGCTGTATGCAGATGACCTGGTGCTGCTGTCTCCCACTAAAGAGGGGTTACAGCAGCACCTAGATCGTCTTCACAGGTTCTGTCAGACCTGGGATCTGACCGTTAACCTAAAAAAAACAAATATAATGATATTCCAAAAAAGGTCCGGAAATAAGGATGACACATATAAATTCTATTTGGACACAGTTCTATTAGAACACACCAAAAATTACACATATCTAGGATATCAGCAACACAGGTAGCTTTCACATGGCTGTGAATGAGCTGAGAGACAAAGCAAGAAGAGCATTCTATGCCATTAAAAGGAACATCAAAATCGAAATTCCAATAGAATCTGGCTCAAAATGTTTCAATCAGTTATAGAACCAATTGCTCTATATGGCAGTGAAGTATGGGGTCCACTCTCTAATAATGAATTTACTAAATGGGACAAACATCCAATTGAAATATTGCATGCAGAGTTTTGCAAGACTGTATTGCAAGTACAAAGAAAAACTCCAAATAACGCATGTAGGGCAGAATTGGGCCAATACCCCCTCCTCATTCGAATAGAAAAACGAGCCATCAATTTTTACAACCATCTAAAAACAAGTGACCCCAAAACATTCCATCACACAGCTCTACAATGTCAAGAGATGAAACCAAAGAAGAGTCCCCTCAGCCAGCTGGTTCTGAGGCTCCCCAACCCAAACCAACCCCATAGAGCCTCAGGACAGCCCTCAGAAAATCTGGCCCAACCAAATCATCACAAAACAAAAATAAAAATATATCACCTATTGGAAAGACACTACAAAAAATCAAAGTAAACTTCAATGCTATTTGGCTCTAAACAGACAGTACATGGTGGCAGACTATCTGGCTATAGAGACCGGTCGTCACAGACAAACCTGGCTGCCCAGAGAGGACAGGCTGTGCTCACTCTGCTCCAGGGGAGAGGTAGAGACAGAGCTGCATTTCCTATTACACTGTGACAAATACTCAGACCTAAGAGAATATTTCTTTCCCAAAATTATAATTCAATACAAAGAATTTGAAACTATAAAAGATGAAGAAAAAATCAAATATTTATTGGGTGAAAGGCCAAAATGTGCAGTTTTGGCAGCCAAATATGTGTCCTCCTGCCATAACCTGAGGGACAGCCAGTGAAAAGTGCAAAGTAATGTTGATAATATTTCCCATCTTGTTTTGTTTTGTCTTTCATACCAGGTCATGTGTCTTCTCAGTCATGTTGAGACTGGTCTACTACTGTTGCTTTAATGTATTGTTGTTCTGATTAATATTGTTGTTGTAGTTGTTGTTAATGGTAATCCCATGTCCACTACTACTATTATTATTGCTGTTGGTCCCACCATTTATTTATATATAAATACATATATATTTTGTATATATATACATATTTTATGTATATATATACATATTTTATATTTTTCGATATGTATACTTTGACAATGTAAGTAATAATGAACTTGCCATGTCAATAAAGTCAATTGAAGAGAGAGAGAGAGAGAGAGAGAGAGAGAGAGAGAGAGAGAGAGAGAGAGAGAGAGAGAGAGAGAGAGAGAGAGAGAGAGAGAGAGAGAGAGAGAGAGAGAGAGAGAGAGAGAGAGAGAGAGAGAGAGAGAGAGAGAGAGAGAGAGAGAGAGAGAGAGAGAGAGAGAGAGAGAGAGAGAACCTGGGTTGGTTGGTTGAGTCTCTGTGGGGGGTATGTATGTGTTTGTGGGGGCATGTAATGCCTTGTAAGTCATTTATCCTTCTTTGTAGTCATCCATCACTCCAACAAGGCTGAGGTGGTATTAGTCCAATACAGGTCTGAGCTCAAAGCCTGTTTACATTTTAATGAGAGATCTCTTTATCGATTCATCTGCTATTTCTATTTGCTCTGATAACGGGGGATTTTCTCATGGATTGAGCTGGGTCATGAGAATTATTAAAATGTGAAGGTAAAATGTGCTGCCCATTTTGGAGAATGTATGTGTGTGTTTTGAGCGTGTCTGAGAATGTGACAGAGTGTGTGTGTTCTCTACTGGGTGTGTGTGCAGTTCATTTGTGTATGCACGTGTGTACAGTACGCTTGGTATGTAGCGTGTTGTGTTTGTGTGGTGTGTGCATGCGTGTGTGCGGTCTGCAGGGTCTGTCTCAGCGTGCCTATTTAGTATTCTGATTTAGAGATAGAATCCTGTCTCTTTTTGCACATTCCACATGCAATTATACCTCTGGCCTCCCACTGTGCCAGTGCTCTTATCAGGTAGGAACAGACTCTCTCCTTCACACAGACAGCAGTTTGTGTGTGTGTGTGTGTGTGTGTTTGTGCATGTGTCAGACCTGGGTTCAAATACGTATTTGAATATTTGTTATTTAAATAATTATTTTCTGTGTATTTGAATATTTTCAAATCATGTGGCCCGAATCCACTACTTCTATTTAAAAGTATTTTCAAATAATGTTCTATAAATAGCCTATTACAAATGCCTGGGTTAAATGCATGGGAGTGCATTTGAGTCAGTGTATTGGAGTATTTTCAAATACTTTCCAAGATATTTCCAAATACATTCCAATATTCAACTACTTGTCTTTTCAAATAAAAAATATCTAAATATTCACTTCCAAGTGTCTTTGAAAGTAATTGAAATGTCCTAAATAGTATTTGAACCCAGGTCTTGTGTGTGTAAAGATGAAAATGTAATCTCTATTTTTGCAGAGGTACTGTATATTTGAGTGTTTTAAATGTGCATTTCTTACAGCAATTTATGGATAAGTGCTACTGCTAACCTTCCTGTGGTGTTTCTGCTCTCTGTGGGGTCCCTTCCAGAACCAGGCAGAGGCGCACTATAAGGGGCATAAACATTCCCGGAAGCTGAAAGCCATGGAGACCCAGAAGAACCGTCAGCGTCGACTTGGGGAAGCTACGACCACAGGCAGGGAGAGAGACCGGGAACGAGACCGAGAACGGGACAGGGAGAGGGCTAAGACTGCTGCAACTGTTACACTTCCCACTGAGACCCTCCCCGCACTCATGGACACAGGCCCGATGGAGGCAACGAGTAAGTTGACTGATAGTGAGAGGGAGAAAAGGGAAGAACAGAAAACCTATCTATATTCACTCTGTGTAGTTGATCGTTCTTTCAATTTTTCTTTCCTTTTTCTGTTGATGTTTTCTGCTTTTCCCCTTTGCTCACTTATCTTCCCCATCCCTCTCTTTCCCCCTTTACTCTTCTCCATCCTACCTCTTATCCATCTACTTTCTTTCCATCACTTTCCACCCCTAATCCCTTTTTCTTCCTTTCATCTGTCTCCTCTCCTCCCATTTCTCTCCGGTCCTCCCATCTTCCTCCTCCTCTATCCCTCTCCCTTCATCTCATCCCTTTCCCTCCATCACTCTCTCATCTCTTCCGGTACTTTGTCATTATTATTTATTGATGCTATCCTGTCCCTCCCTCCCTCCCTCCCTCCCTCCCTCCCTCCCTCCCTCCCTCCCTCTCTCTCTCTCTCTCTCTCTCTCTCTCTCTCTTTCGCTCTCTCTCTCTTTCTCTCTCTCTCTCTTTCTCCCTCCCTCCCTCCCTCCCTCCCTCCCTCCCTCCCTCCCTCCCTCCCTCCCTCCCTCCCTCCCTCCCTCCTCTCTACTGTGTTATTTAATGTCTGCTGTTTAAAGTCTAACAACAGGAGGGCCTGTCCCACACATACACCATGATCAGGAACATGGGTATGAGAGGATAGGACGGCGGTGCCTCCAAACATCCAATCGTAACCCCCAGTGGTCCCCAGGTCCCTCCCAGCTGGGCCTTATATCCAATCTGTCCCCCGTGGTGGTGGTGGATGGTGGCTCTGAGCCCGGGGGATTGTTTGCTTACCCCCAACTTTCTCAATTTACTTTCCCTGCACCCTTCCCCTCTGTTTGCCATGCTTGTAGAGAAAGGCTTGGTCCCTGTACAGAAGTTCCTAAAGAGTTCTGTGAAGTCAAGGAATGATCTGACTGCAGCACACTTATATAAGCTGTGTCCCAAATGGCACCCTATTCTCTATGTAGTGCACTATTTTTGACTGGTCAAAAGTAGCACACCACATAGGGAATAGGGTGCTATTTGGGACGCATAAGTACACTTTGTGACATGAGAGAAATTCCCCACAATGGACCTGACTAGACTATGGATGTATCTCCTGAGTCTGGGACCAATACAATGAAATGTAGTGGTAGTCTTTTGATGAAGTCAGTAGAGAGCGTCCATTACTTTACATGATTGATCTCATTTAGGTTCAGTAGCCCTGTTTATCCATCTGCAGCGATGGGACTCGAGGATATGTCTGCTAGACTAGTTTCCTCCTCTATCCTGTATATCCCTCCTTCATCCCTCTCTCCCTCCATCTATCCCTCCACCACTCTGGCCTGAAACATATTACTGTAAGACCTGAGTTTCAAACTAATTTCTTTCTGATGCTAGAGGGAATATTAGTGAGGAGAGATAGGAAGGTATCAGGGTGAAGTGAGGTGTGGGTTGGGAGAGAGTCTACACTTTCCTTTCCCCCAGCACTCACTGACTGACTCACTCTCTCTCCCTCTGAGAGGAGAAACTGGACAAAGGACTGGGAGCGAGATAACGCTCTCTCTCATCAAATCTCATTTTAATATTCTGTCGTCGTAGAGCATGGTCTGAAAGGGGGGGATGCAGCGGCTGGGACGAAAAGAGTAGAAAATGAGAGATAAGATGAAATGAATGAAAGGTAGAGTGAGAGATGGGGTAGAGGAGAGGGGGAGCAAGAGAGGCGGTGGAAAGAGAAAGTAGATAAGCTGTGCCTGTTTTTTTATGTTGTAAATCATTTTACAGTTCTGAGGCAATTTTGCAAGGAGGTACGCTCTTTAATAAGCCACATTGTGTGATTGGCCCGACGTGAAATTGAAATGTGTCAGAGCGAGCCAGTGGCGGCGAGCGTTACAATGCCAAACTGTAATTGGAGAACACTCAAAATTAACACTGAAATGATCTCTGTCTGTCATCAAACTCAGCATGGCAGGTGCCAATCGGACCAAAATGCCCATGTTGTCGCCCATTGAGAACCAATCAAGGGCTAGATTCCATCATATCCACACTACAGACATTGCCATTGGATGCACTGAGTTGTATTAGTAGAAATCCCATGCAGCTGTGTTACAAGTTAGAACACTGGCATGTGTCATGTAATCTACACCTCGATTAGGCTGATATAAATGATTATTATTATTTTATTGAATGATTTTCCATTTGAGAAGAGAGCGAGAGA
Organism: Salvelinus alpinus; assembly: GCF_045679555.1. NCBI lineage: Eukaryota > Metazoa > Chordata > Actinopteri > Salmoniformes > Salmonidae > Salvelinus > Salvelinus alpinus. The sequence goes on from NC_092086.1 coordinate 49,328,744, forward strand.
GAGAGAGACATCGGCATACTGGTGCCTAGAGACACTGGGACGGCCGGCATCGTCAATGACAACCATCAATCGCCTCAGCGTTTGATTGACTCTTTTGTTGAAGCTGTCTCCAAGGGCAACAGGACTCAGACGCCTCTGTAATGATGAAATATAGTGTGGATTTCCCTTGAGGAAGTTGTCCATTTTCTTTAAGAGTGTCACGGACTAGTGATTCTAGACAAGCTGGTGTGTGTGTGTGTGTGTGTGTGTGTGTGTGTGTGTGTGTGTGTGTGTGTGTGTGTGTGTGTGTGTGTGTGTGTGTGTGTGTGTGTGTGTGTGTGTGTGTGTGTGTGTGTGTGTGTGTGTGTGTGTGTGTGTGTGTGTGTGTGTGCGTATGTGTGGCTTACACACTGCTGGTTTAATGAACATGGTTGTGAGGGCTCACCACTACTCCGCTAGTGTGTGAGCTTGTTTAACAGTCTTCTAATCAGAATATTAATATAGCTACTTGCTCCATGACAACAGTCAGCTCTGTCATGTAGTCAATACTCTCTGACTCTACAGTTTACAGATACTGCACGGTTTACAGTCTGAGCCCTACACACTGATTTAATTGGACTGTTCTGCCTTTCCATGGTCAAATAAGCGAATGACTCGCAACAAGACATCGATTTGAACATCGATTCTTGGCAGGAGAGGGATTTGTAGCCCTCCACTCCTCAGACAGTGTGGGGCTCTTCACTGCCAATACACTGGCCTTAGAGCTGACAGCCAGCGTTGAGGTGACAGTCACTTCAGTCAGTCAGTCAGGGAACATTTGGAATGAGTGAGGAGGACACTGACTGACAGATGGTGTTGCCCAAAGGGAATCCTTGTGCTTACCCAAAGATGTATCTGTGTCGTGCTACTCTGCAACATCACTGCCATGGTCGTTTTTCTTTTTAAGACATTTGAGGTCTAGGAGGTAAGGATACTATTTGATTTTGAGTTGTTGGACATTTCAAAGTCATGCTGTATCATGTTTTATATCTATCTGTATAATGTGCACCAATGTGGGAAGAACTTACCAGAAGTTCCTACAGAGTTAGTCCTTATACAGTATTTATAGAGCCCCTCAGTGGAGGTGTCGTAATACCCATAAAACCTAGTGGTCAAACAGGGAAATGGTTCCAATCGTTTTTCCACCATTCATTTTCCCATAGGGAATTTTGGAAACACTTAAAATAAGCGCTGTGTTTCGTGTAGGCTTACCCTGACGTGACGTTTTGATAACCATGTAAATCTCTCACGGACAAGCGGACATAACACCTTGTATTCAGGACATAAAGCTAATTTCTTTGCCACATGTTTTGCAGTTTTACTTTAGTGCCTTATTGCAAACAGGATGCATGTTTTGGAATATTTTTATTCTGTACAGGCTTCCTTCTTTCCACTCTGTCATTTAGTATTGTGGAGTAACTACAATTTTGTTGATCCATCCTCAGTTTTCTCCGATCACAGCCATTAAACTCTGTAACTGTTTTAATCTCACCATTGGATTCCTGGTGAAATCCCTGAGCGGTTTCCTTCCTCTCCGGCAACTGAGTTAGGACGGACACCTGCATCTTTGTAGTAACTGGAATGGGACCTTACAGAGATGAGGTAGTCATTAAAAAATCATGTTAAAGACTATTATTGCACACAGAGTGAATCCATGCAACTTATTACGTGACTTGTTAAGCACATTTTTACTCCTGAACTTATTTAGGCTTGTCATAACAAAGGGGTTGAATACTTATTGACTCAAGACATTTGAACTTTTCATTTTGAATGAATTTGTAAACATATGGAAAAAAATTATTCAACTTAGAAACGATGGGGTATTGTGACACAAAATCTCAATTTAATCCATTTTAAATTCAGGCTGTAACACAACAAAATGTGGAAAAGTCAAGGGTGTGAATACTTTCTGAAGGCACTTTAAGTGAACACCGATATGATACCTTAAACATTCTTGCTCAGAATAAAACCCTTCATGAGTTTAAGGCGTCTGAGGAGAGACTTACTCCCACAATCCTCTGTCCTCCTCTCTGGGCCTCCTGCTAAATCCATTGATCGCTATCCATCCCCTCCAGAGTCTTCTCGGGTGGCCCGATCTTTGTCTTTCACAGAAGCCCAGGATCATACCAATCCCCTGCTGGAGGGGGGACCTGAATCTCCCAGGGTTCAGTCTCGCATTACATTACAGAGAGGAAGGATTGTCTAATCTCAGCCTTCTAGGGTTCCTTCTCCTCCGGAAGGAGAACGATAAGGAAGAGTCCTTATCTCCATGATGAATTTACTCTGGGATTTAGAAGAGAAAATCAATGGGGCCAGTAGGATTGTGGAGGGTGTTTGAGAGGGTGCTTCAGTTCGGCTGGCGCCTATACGAACTCGGCTAGCCGAACTGAACGAGTGTTCTCGCAAACTCCCTTAAAAGGCCTTCGCTTTAAAAACGAGAAATAACGGCAATAGTACTGTTTTTCCATTTTGAGATGACGTAGCCAGTATGCACTTCCTCAAAATAGTCAGAATTAATCTAAGATGACTCAAGAAGTCTGTCATTCATTTTTACGTTTTTGCCGAAGAGATCTTAGTCACGCAATTTTACATCTAACTAATATGTTTGGTGCAGTATTTTTCTATGGAACATTTGCATGAAAACGAGTCGTCTCTCGTTGAATGACAACAAAGACTTTATTAAAGGATCCCTACTGTTGAACAATCACAGATGAAGGGGCGTAGATTCCGGCTCCGACCTTTGGCTTGCCTCCAGAAAATAAATTCTGTGCCTGAACAGCCGAAAAACCCCTCACCGAAGTCCAAAACATCACAAAATGTCGTCATAATATATGTGTGTGTGTGTGTGTGTGCGCGCGTACGTGCGTGCGTAATGGAGCTCCAGTGACTTATGGGCTGGGCTCGGCAGTCAATGCATTTGTTTAAATTGACTGAGCCCTAGGACCTTCAGTTGATATTTGAAGAGAGATAGATAGAGAGAGACAGAGCGAGAAAGAGAGAGAGAGAGAGAATCTACCCTGTGTTAGTCTAGTCTGTCCCTCCGTGTTAATAACAAAGGCTGATAGTATAGCTGAAATGCCACAAAGCTAACACATGAAATGCATTGGTAAATGCTCATTCCAATGTTCAAACGCTTCACGGTCATTTGTAGATAAATGACTGAACAGAAAGGAGCAAATTCTCCAAGTTCGCCTCAAATGAGAACAACCATTATTTAATGTCACTTTTCACTCACAAATGTATTGCTTGCAATTCTGCTTTTACAATCTGTTTCCATAATCTATAAACATGTTCTGTAATATGAAGCGTTTGAAGGCAGTACATTGGAATGAGCATTTACCAATGCATTTCATGTGTTAGCATTTCAGCTATACTATCGGCATTTGTTTTTAACCCCGAGGTGCAGACTTAATTAACACAGCAACTGTAGACCTCGGTGGCTTTGTTCAGGCATTAAGCTCTTCACTCTTCCGTAACCACCAGTGTAGTGTTCAGTGACTGACCACTGCCTCCTCTCCTTCCCCTCCCCAGATCTGCTGCCTGCTGACCTGGAGCGAGTGGTGAATTGTGAGGCTGTGAAGCTGGGCAAAAGCCCCGGCAGCAGCAGCTCTGTGATGTTGACCCCTGTATCTGAGGTGTCCTCCATGGAGCTGGCCATCCTGTCCCCCGGGCCCCAGGGAGAGGTGTCCCCCTCCTCACAGGCCTCAGAGAGCGGAGCCTCAGACAACAGTGGCCCCGAGCAAGGCCTAGAGGCCCCTGGAACAGCCCTGGAGGCAGGCAGCCAGCCGGACACTTCCAGCACAGAGGGGGGTGAGGATGACAAGGACCCCAAGAGGATCAAGCCACACCTCCACTGTCCCGTGTGCAAGGTCACGGTCAACTCTACATCCCAGCTGGAGGCACACAACAGTGGTACAAACATGACAGTCTTTGGCGTAGCACACCCCGCAGCCCCCTCAGATAGCATAAGAACACGTCATAAGCCATGATTTATTTATTTTTATTACAGGCTATTAGCTTTAAAACTGAGAAAAAATCAATCTACAGAAAATGTGTAGAATACCAGGAAATTAGCTTTAAAATTGCAATTTTATATATATATACAGTGAGGGAAAAAAGTATTTGATCCCCTGCTGATTTTGTACGTTTGCCCACTGACAAAGAAATTATCAGTCTATAATTTTAATGGTAGGTTTATTTGAACAGTGAGAGACAGAATAACAACAAAAATATCCAGAAAAATGCATGTCAAAAATGTTATAAATTGATTTGCATTTTAATGAGGGAAATAAGTATTTGACCCCTTCTCAATCAAAAAGATTTCTGGCTCCCAGGTGTCTTTCATACAGGTAACGAACGGAGATTAGGAGCACACTCTTAAAGGGAGTGCTCCTAATCTCAGTTTCTTACCTGTATAAAAGATACCTGTCCACAGAAGCAATCAATCAATCAGATTCCAAACTCTCCACCATGGCCAAGACCAAAGAGCTCTCCAAGGATGTCAGGGACAAGATTGTAGACCTACACAAGGCTGGAATGGGCTACAAGACCATCGCCAAGCAGCTTGGTGAGAAGGTGACAACAGTTTCTGTGATTATTCGCAAATGGAAGAAACACAAAAGAACTGTCAATCTCCCTCAGCCTGGGGCTCCATGCAAGATCTCACCTCGTGGAGTTGCAATGATCATGAGAACGGTGAGGAATCAGCCCAGAACTACACAGGAGGATCTTGTCAATGATCTCAAGGCAGCTGGGACCATAGTCATCAAGAAAACAATTGGTAACACACTATGCCGTGAAGGACTGAAATCCTGCAGCGCCCGCAAGGTCCCCCTGCTCAAGAAAGCACATATACATGCCCGTCTGAAGTTTGCCAATGAACATCTGAATGATTCAGAGGACAACTGGGTGAACGTGTTGTGGTCAGATGAGACCAAAATGGAGTTCTTTGGCATCAACCCAACTTGCCGTGTTTGGAGGAGGAGGAATGCTGCCTATGACCCCAAGAAACCATCCCCACCGTCAAACATGGAGGTGGAAACAGTATGCTTTGGGGGTGTTTTTCTGCTAAAGGGACAGGACAACTTCACAGCATCAAAGGGACGATGGACGGGGCCATGTACCGTCAAATCTTGGGTGAAAACCTCCTTCCCTCAGCCAGGGTATTGAAAATGGGTCGTGGATGGGTATTCCAGCATGACAATGACCCAAAACACACGGCCAAGGCAACAAAGGAGTGGCTCAAGAAGAAGCACATTAAGGTCCTGGAGTGGCCTAGCCAGTCTCCAGACCTTAATCCCATAGAAAATCTGTGGAGGGAGCTGAAGGTTCGAGTTGCCAAACGTCAGCCTCGAAACCTTAATGACTTGAAGAAGATCTGCAAAGAGGAGTGGGACAAAATCCCTCCTGAGATGTGTGCAAACCTGGTGGCCAACTACAAGAAACGTCTGACCTCTGTGATTGCCAACAAGGGTTTTGCCACCAAGTACTAAGTCATGTTTTGCAGAGGGGTCAAATACTTATTTCCCTCATTAAAATGCAAATCAATTCATAACATTTTTCACATGCGTTTTTCTGGATTTCTTTGTTGATATTCTGTCTCTCACTGTTCAAATAAACCTACCATTAAAATTATAGACTGATCATTTCTTTGTCAGTGGGCAAACGTACAAAATCAGCAGGGGATCAAATACTTTTTTCCCTCACTGTATATATAGTTGAAGTTGGATGTTTACGTACACCTTAGCCAAATACATTTAAACTCAGTTTTTCACAATTCCTGACATTTAATCCTCGTAAAAAATCCCTGTTTTAGGTCAGTTAGGATCACCACTTTATTTTAAGAATGTGAAATGTCAGAATAATAGTAGAGAGAATGATTTCAGCTTTTATTTCTTTCATCACATTCCCAGTGGGTCAGAAGTTTACATTCACTCAGTAAGTATTTGGTAGCATTGCCTTTAAATTGTTTAACTTGGGTCAAATGTTTCAGGTAGCCTTCCACAAGCTTCCCACAATAAGTTGGGTGAATTTTGGCCCATTCCTCCTGACAGAGCTGGTGTAACTGAGTCAGGTTTGTAGGCCTCCTTGCTCGCACACGCTTTTTCAGTTCTGCCCACAAATTTCCTATGGGATTGAGATCAGGACGTTGTGATGGCCACTCCAATACCTTGACTTTGTTGTCCTTAAGCCATTTTGCCACAACTTTGGAAGTATGCTTGGGGTCATTGTCCATTTGGAAGACCCATTTGCGACCAAGCTTTAACTTCCTGACTGATGTCTTGAGATTTTGCTTCAATATATCCACATAATTGCCCTTCCTCATGATGCCATCTATTTTGTAAAGTGCACCAGCCCCTCCTGCAGCAAAGCACCCCCACAACATGATGCTGCCACCCCGTGCTTCATGGTTGGGGTGGTGTTCTTCGGCTTGCAAGCATCCCCCTTTTTCCTCCAAACATAACGATGGTCATTATGGCCAAAAAGTTATATTTTTGTTTCATCAGACCAGAGGACATTTCTCCAAAAAGTACGATCTTTGTCCCCATGTGTAGTTTCAAACCATAGTCTGGCTTTTATATGGTGGTTTTGGAGCAGTGGCTTCTTCCTTGCTGAGCGGCCTTTCGGGTTATTTCGATATAGGACTCGTTTTACTGTGGATATAGATACTTTTGTACTTGTTTCCTCCAGCATCTTCACAAGGTCCTTTGCTGTTGTTCTGGGATTGATTTGCACTTTTCGCTTCAAAGTACGTTGATCTCCAGGAGACAGAACGCGTCTCCTTCCTGAGCGGTATGACGGCTGCGTGGTCCCATGGTGTTTATACTTGTGTACTATTGTTTGTACAGATGAATGTGGTACCTTCAGGCGTTTGGAAATTGCTCCCAATGATGAACCAGACTTGTGGAGGTCTACAATTCTTTTTCTGAGGTCTTGACTGATTTCTTTTGATTTTCCCATTATGTCAGGCAAAGAGCCCACTGAGTTTGAAGGTAGGCCTTGAAATACATCCACATGTACACTTCCAATTGACACAAATGATGTCAATTAGCAGATCAGAAGCTTCTAAAGCCATGACATAATTTTCTGGAATTTACCAAGCTGTTTAAAGGCACAGTCAACTTAGTGTATATAAACTAATGACCCACTGGAATTGTGATACAGTGAATTATAAGTGAAATAATCTGTCTGTAAACAATTGTTGGAAAAATTACTTGTGTCATGCACAAAGTAGATGTCCTGACCGACTTGCCAAAACTATTGTTTGTTAACAAGAAATGTGTGGAGTGGTTGAAAAACGAATTTTAATGACTCCAACCTAAGTGTATGTAAACTTCCAACTTCAACTGTATATATATACTGTACCTGCTCCAGAGTGTATCTGACATTCTCTTTCTCCCAATCCACTCCTCCAGGTACGAAGCACAAACAAATGCTGGAGGGCCAGAGCGTCCAGCCGCGGCGCCGGGGGAAGATGGCGGGGGCTGGGGGGCGTTCGGCCTGCAAGAGCAAGCGCCTGGGCACAAAGGGCAGCGTGGGGGTGCCCAGCAAGAACTTCCACTGCGAGGTGTGTGAGATCTACGTCAACTCGGAGACCCAGCTCAGCCAGGTGAGGAGGCTCGGGGTCGAGGGGAGGGTGGCAGGGGAGGACTGGGTGTTTCACAGGGTGAGCAGGGTTCAGCAGTGGGGAGAGAAGTGAAACAGCTGGGGTATAATTTTGTGTGTTGACTTCCTGAGTGGATCTGAGGTGATTGGACTGGACAAGATCTGGTTTCATGTTCTTTCACAGTGAGGCCAGTGTGCCACTAGTCTATGTAGAGATCTGACACACTGGGTCTCTTTCCTTCCACCTCCACTAAACGTGTCCTGACAGTGTTCTGAATTGATGGAGCTCAAAATGACCCGAAATAAGCTGGAAAGAGTGGAAAATATTGTGAACGTAGCCATGGGGTATGGGAGATAGACAGGGAGCGATATGACCCTCTGAGCTACTCAGTACTCCTGGCGCTGTTTGCGTGACATGAAAGGTGAGAAGAGGAAACAGAGGGGGTTTGTAGGTAATTTTGCACACCCTGAGAAGTGCTTGATAGAGAGTGCTAACCGAATAAGACTCTCATTCAAATGCCTCTGGTCCTGCAGTGTTTTTGGCTCTGTGTGGGGTTATTAGTTATTTATCCTTTATTTAACCAGAGAAGGTCACATTGAGATTGACATTTATTTTTCAAGTGTATCAAATCAAATGTATTTATATAGCCCTTCTTACATCAGCGGATATCTCAAAGTGCTGTACAGAAACCCAGCCTAAAACTCCAAAAAGCAAGCAATGCAGGTGTAGAAGCACGGTGGCTATTACAGTCTTGAGTCTTCTTGGGTGTGACGCTACAAGCTTGGAACACCTGTATTTGGGGAGTTTCTCTGTCAACTGTGAGACGTCATATAGAAAGGTGTGTGCCTTTCCAAATCAGGTCCAATAAATTTAATTTACTACAGCTGGACTCCAATCAAGTTGTAGAAACATCTCAAGGATGATCAATGGAAACAGGATACACCTGAGCTCAATTTTGAGTCTCATAGCAAAGGGTCTGAATAATTATGTAAATAGGGTATTCATGTTTTTTATTTTTAATACATTATCAAACATTTCTAAAAAAACAGTTTTTGCTTTGTCATTGTGGGATATTGTGTGTAGATTGATCAGGGGAAAAAAATATTTCATCCATTTTAGATTAAGGCTGTAACGTAACAAAATGTGGGAAAAGGGAAGGGGTCTGAATACTTTCTGAATGCACTGTGCCTATGATGTCACTACCTCAGCCCTCCCCCTTTTTTTTCTTTTTTTTTCTTATTTTTTTCCCTTTTTTAAATTTTTTATCCCCTTTTCTCCCCAATTTTCGTGGTATCCAATCGCTAGTAATTACTATCTTGTCTCATCGCTACAACTCCCGTACGGGCTCGGGAGAGACGAAGGTCGAAAGCCATGCGTCCTCCGAAGCACAACCCAACCAAGCCGCACTGCTTCTTAACACAGCGCGCCTCCAACCCGGAAGCCAGCCGCACCAATGTGTCGGAGGAAACACCGTGCACCCGCCCCCCTCGGTTAGCGCGCACTGCGCCCGGCCCGCCACAGGAGTCGCTGGAGCGCGATGAGACAAGGATATCCCTACCGGCCAAACCCTCCCTAACCCGGACGACGCTAAGCCAATTGTGCGTCGCCCCACGGACCTCCCGGTCGCGGCCGGCTGCGACAGAGCCTGGGCGCGAACCCAGAGACTCTGGTGGCGCAGCTAGCACTGCGATGCAGTGCTCTAGACCACTGCGCCACCCGGGAGGCCAGCCCTCCCACTTTTAAAGGTAGCACAGGACACATGATGTAATAACAAACTTATTAACCTGTTATGGCTGCAGCCCGACGCCGGTACACCTATCACAACATCCAGCTCAAGTGCAGGGCGCGAAATTCAAAATCTATTTTTTTTTTATATTTAACTTTCACACATTAACAAGTCCAATACAGCATTTGAAAGATAAACATCTTGTCAATCCAGCCAACATGTCCGATTTTTTTAATGTTTTACAGAGAAAACACCACATATATTTATGTTAGCTCACCACCAAATAAAAAAGAGGACAGACATTTTTCACAGCACAAGTAGGATGCAAGTAGCATGCACAAGCCAACCTAACTAACCTAGAACCAACCTAAATAACCTAGAAAAAACTACCTCAGATGACAGTCCTATAACATGTTACACAATAAATCTATGTTTTGTTCAAAAAATGTGCATATTTTAGCTATAAATCAGTTTTACATTACTGCTACCATCATAGCTACAGTCAGAAATCGCACGGGAGTAGCCAGAGAAAATACAGACACCAACGTCAACTACTAATTACACATCATAAAACATTTCAGAAAAATATATGGTGGATAGCTAATGAAAGACAAAGATCTTGTGAATAGAGCCAATATTTCCGATTTTTGAAGTGTTTTACAGCGAAAACACAATATATCGTTATATTAGCTTACTACAATAGCTAGCACACAGCAGCATTGATTCTAGTCAAACGGTAGCGATAGCACAGTTCGACAGATATATGAAAAAGCATCCCAAATTGGGTCCTTATCTTTGTTGATCTTCCATCAGAATGTTCTCCAAGGGGTCCTTTGTTCAGAACCGTCTTTATTTGGATCCAGAACGAACGATTTCCCTCTTGAATTAGCAAGCACACTGGCCGTGCGGTGCTAACCTCTCCGTCTTGACAAAATTCTTGCGTCGCATCACGTCTAAAGTCCAGAATAAATTTCAATAATATAATTAAACTATATTGAAAAAACATACTTTAGGATGATATTGTGACATGTATCAAATAAAATCGAAGCCGGAGATCATATTCACCTTTAACGAGGGTTTTCCAGGAGCCGAGTCCAGGTCCTACTTCGCGCCCAGAAAAAAAAATAAAGTGCGCAACTCTCACTCCAAGAGGTTGTGTTCAATCCCAGGACGAGATAATCAAGTCATTTCTGCTCTCACTTCCGCATGACACCCAGGGGAAGGCGTATGACGTGTTTCTACAGTCCTAAGTGACATGCCCTTTTATAGACAAGCTCTTGAAGAGAGACATCGATTTTGGAAATCTCACTTCCGGATAGGAAATGGGCTGTAAAAAGAGTTCTGTTCCACTTAGAGAAATAATTCAAACGGTTTTAGAAACTAGAGACTGTTTTCTATCCAATAGTAATAATAATATGCATATTGTACGAGCAAAAATTGAGTAAGAGGCCGTTTGAAAATGGGCACATATTTTCCAGTTTTTCAATACGCCCCCTGCAGCCATAACAAGCTAAATGCTCTTTACACATGTTACAGTAGAAGGTTTACTATTCCTGAGGTGATGCTAGCAGTGGAAATGTGTGTTTGAATTCACCTGGCACAGTGGCAGCGACTGCATTTTGTTACAGTAAAGCCATTCTGAAAAAAGCATTCCCACACTAAGCAGATGTATATCAGATGGTGATTCACTCAGAACTGTCTATTTGAGCCTGTAAGAGCTGTTAGCAGTATGTTAATGCGGGATATTGACGTGTTTATGGTGTGGTAATCTAGGCATATGGTTTTATTGAACTTCTTTCCTAGGCTGTTTCGGGTAATTGCTTCCCTGGTGATGTTTATTCAATCGTACATGCAATCGGATGATGGGATGGTTTTGGAAAGTTTTGCAGCTCTCTGACTAGCTGGTCATGGAAAAGATACAGTATATATGGGCATGTGTAGCAACCTTGCCTAAAACAAGCCTTAGTAGTGTATTCCAATGGCACTGTTAAAACCTCTGATGAACCAGGATTAGCCAGTTGGTAGTAGAACGGAGGAGAGAGAAATAGACGTGCATACTGTAGATAGAGGGAAGTAGTAGTAGTAGGTTTTCTTTGTGGTTTTGTGTCCTCTAAATATTTTTTTCTGATAGTCAACCGTATTGTACACTCAATATACACTGAGTGTACAAAACCTTAAGAACACCTGCTCTTTCCATGACAGACTGACCAGGTGAATCCAGCTGAAAGCTATGATCCCTTATTGATGTCACTTGTTAAACCCACTTCAATCAGTGTAGATGAAGGGGAGGAGACAGGTTAAAGGAGGATTTTTAAGCCTTGAGACATGGATTGTGTATGTGTGCCATCCAGGAATGAGCAAGACAAAATATTTAAGTGCCTTTGAACGGGGTATGATAGTAGGTGCCAGGCACACAGGTTTGAGTGTGTCAAGAACTTCAACACTGCTGGGTTTTTCACACTCAACAGTTTCCTGTGTGTATCAAGAATGGTCCACCACCCAAAGGACATCCAGCCAACTTGACACAACTATGGGAAGCATTGGAGTCAACATGGGCCAGCATCCCTGTGGTACGCTTTCGACACCTTGTGAAGTCCATGCCCTGACAAATTGAGGCTGTTCTGAGGGCAAAAGGGGGTGCAGCTTAATATTAGAATGGTGTTCCTAATGTTTTGTACACTCAGTGTAGATCAGGCATGGTCTACTAGATAAATCCAACATTAATAACTAGATTAGCAGACTAATGTTTCTCCTCTGATCTCCTCAGCACATGAACAGCAGGAGACACAAGGACCGTCTGGCAGGAAAGCCCCCCAAACCCAAGTTCAGTCCCCACAACAAGAGCCAGCCTACCTCCAGCTTATCGGTGAGAAACGGCACACACACACAGGCACACACACACACACACACACACACACACACACACACACACACACACACACACACACACACACACACACACACACACACACACACACACATTACATGAATGTTCATGTAGACACACACGCGCAGTCGCACGCCCGGTTTGAGGTTAATTCAAGTTTAAGACCCATACATTTGGAAAATCCTCTAAGAAAATAATGGCCAATAATGTTCAATCTCTGAATAAAATGTATATTTATCTCCTGAATTGACTGAACTTTAATGGAATTGTTCCCAACCCTGACACACACACACACACACACACACACACACACACACACACACACACACACACACACACACACACACACACACACACACACACACACACACACACACACACACACACACACACACACACACACACACACACACACCTCATTGCTACTCCCTAGGGGGTTGTCTCTCCAGTGAAGCAGCATGCCTGCCTGTATGCCTGTGCTGTCAGAGAGGTTAAGGACACTGCTTTGTGGTAGTGAATGGGTCCCGTGTACCTGAGACATTCAAGGCTGAAGTACCCCCAGCACTACCCCCAGCACTACCCCTACTGACAAAGCCTGCAGCCTGAATCAGCACTCTGTATTAATCACTTTTGTGCTCCTGTCATGTGCGCACCTCCCCTCGAACCTCTCCTTGTCCCCATCTCCTCCGCTCCACCCCACCTCCACATCCCTATTTCTCCCTCCTCTGCATCTCCTCCACCTCCACCTCCCCCTCTCCCCATCCTCCCCCCTGCAGACTGTGAGATGGGCTGGGTATGCAGGCGGGGCCGTGTCTGCCATGAAGAAAATGTTCAGCCAGTACAACCTCACCTCTCTCTCTACTCAGGTGAGTGGCAGGCAGGGACAGGGGAGACGTGGGCTGTCAGGGATACAGCTGGCTTAACCACTGGAACTGGGTAGGTGCAGGGGTACAGCTGGCTTAACCACTGGAACTGGCTAGGTGCAGGGGTACAGCTGGCTTAACCACTGGAACTGGCTAGGTGCAGGGGTACAGCTGGCTTAACCACTGGAACTGGCTAGGTGCAGGGGATTGAACAGCACCAGAAACGAATGCTCTAATGTAAACTTTGTAAAGGGTTTGAAGTTTAAGCATGTCTGTGTGTCTGTGGTTCAGTCTTTTGTCTTGACTGTGTGAGAGTGTTCATAAGGCAAGTACACTAGAGGGACGGGTAGTTGTGGTGAGGGAACGGATATTAGTATGGAGAAATGTACGAGCATGTTTAGCCAAGGTAACAATGTGTGCTAAAAGAGCAATGTTCCCTGGGAAACGTGTTTGCTGAGCAAATGTGTGCTCTACTTTGAGTAAATGTGTGCGCTTCAAGAAATGACATGCACTCTCCGTCTCTGCTCTCCTCTCTCCTTTGCTCTCTCCCCTTCTCCTTCAGACCAAACTGGCCTTCCAGAAGCACCTGACCAAGAGCCTGACCACTGGCTTCCTGCCCAGCCCCCTCACCCAGCCCACCTTGTGCACCATGGCAACCAATCCTCTGGCTCTGCGCCACCCGGCGGGCACCACCTTCTTTCAGACGCCCTTCCTGAGCCCCACCCTGTTCCGGCACGCCCCGGGGCCCCTGAGGGCCACGCACCCCTCCATCATCTTCTCCCCTTATTAATGACACAGTACAGCCCCCCGTCCGTCTGTCCCCCTCTACCAACCCCCTTGCCCTGCCTCCATTACTGTGACCCACATGACGAGGGCCACGCCACGCACAAACTATGCAGACCACAGGAACCGGGATGGAGAGAACAGAGAGAACGAGGATAACAACTGCTCCTGTCATGGAGGACACACCCCGCCTCCTCTCCACCACGCCAAACCGGTCTGCTCCTTCTCCTGTGGTTGGTGGCCTGAGGAACAGGACACACCTCCAGGGACAGACTGGTGCAGCCAGGAGGCCTCTCTCTTACACAGCCATTTCATGGGTCGATTTGGTTTGGATTCTTAATATTATTGTGTAATTTATTAGAGAACAAAAATAGATGTATCTTTTTAGTGTGGTTGCCACAAATAAGGTCCCTTTACATCATGCTACTCCTCAGAACATTGTCTCTATTATTGGTTGGCTTGCTTTTTGTTGTTATGGGTCGATATAGAGGATGCTAGCAGGTGAGCCCAATGCTCTCTGAGCTTGTGACTTTCTTCAGCCATATGTGGAGCTGCAGTCCTACGGACCCAAGTCTATGAGTGGGATCTGTCAGAACTATATCAACTCATATTTTTCCACCAACACCCTTCCACCAAGCCCCTATCTCCCAAACCATTACTGGCCTCTTGTCATTGGAACCCAGAGCTCTCAATTGATGTGTAGAATAGATGATTAAGCCCTTTCTCTCTCTCCATCTCTCTTTCTTTCTCTGTCTCTCTCTCTTTCTTTTTCTCTTTCTCTCTCTCTATGAGTCACAGCCCAACATGGCCTTTCATAATTCATGTTTTACCCTGCATCCCCAGAATTAAGCACTCGTTAAGGTCCTGAAAAGGTCAGCTTGTCAACTTGATTTTGTCTCAAGTTGCAGATCTGCCTCATTAAATATCTTTGCTCTGTAGCAGTGCTGGTGCATTGGTTCTGACTGTCTCTATTTCTTCTGTTGCGGAACAGGCAGCACAAAATCATTTTTAAAAGCCTAGCTGTCTTATATTATAATCTGCCATGGTTCCCTGTATCCCAGTGATTTTATAGTGCTTGATCCCCCAATTGTACTCCCTGAGCCATAGTCCTTAATTTTCTCTTGAGCTATCTCAGCAGGAGCTGATGGGTAGCAGTGAATGACAATTTCCCCTTGCTCAAAAAAACCACTAAGGGGTGGAAATGACTTGATGGGTTTACAATCCTCAATTAAAGGTTTCCACTGCGCAGAGAGATGTGTGGGTGATGGGGGGTGTGAGAACACATTTCCCAGATCACTGATTGGATCATCAGGAATGGAGGGAAAGAAACAAA
The DNA here is from genome assembly GCF_045679555.1 of Salvelinus alpinus. NCBI lineage: Eukaryota > Metazoa > Chordata > Actinopteri > Salmoniformes > Salmonidae > Salvelinus > Salvelinus alpinus. Next base: position 49,343,960 of record NC_092086.1, read on the forward strand.
GCACAGTGCCATGGCAACCACATTAAAAGCACCTTAAAACAGATTTACTTATGAAAGCAATGAAATATGTTCTAGTTTTTTGTTGTTATTCCTGGTGTGATTTTTCATAAACCCATGCCAGTTTGATTTAGCATTTTTTTCAATCACACAAACAATCAACTTATAACGATTCAATTTTTATTGTTGTTATTATCCATGAGACAGGTCTGAATCTAAATCTCAGATCTAGTTACATTTTTAAAGCAATACGTTCAATCAATGTGTCTATGTTTAGAATGGTTATACAGTAGGAGAATATAGGATGTGGGGAGATGGCTTTATCTGATTCTGAACAATGTATCTGTACCTCTACAGAGATGCTCTACAGCCTACCGCACTGTATTTGAAAGGCCAATTCCAAGTGGCCAGTGTTAAGAGTCATTTGAACTGATGGGTTGTTGTGATGCGTTTTTCCTTGATGGTCAATCTCATTCTCATGATGCTTCAGCCCTCTCTCTGTTTTGACATTGCTGGGCTTTCACCTCACAGAGGAGCAAGACACAGCTATTATATGGATTACACAGAACAGCCAGTGTTATTGATGTCGCAAGTGCAGTAGAACACATAATCATATTCCCATACCCCTCTCTCCTAAACAAGTAGACCCACCTTGAAACAAACACTCAATTGCCCCCACCAGACCAGACCCAATACTTGGGTCTCCTGATTTATCCCAACACCAACTGTCTTTGCTGGTTTATTACCAAACCCAACACTTACACCCAACCTGTCTACTTTAGCAACAGCAAAACGGGGGAAATCCTATGCAGTTTTGTTGTTCCCTTCAGTTCAGTCAGTGCAATAGTATTTCCATGTGTGTGACGCAGCAGCTCCACCTGCAGTGAAGACCATGTTATTGCCCTTCTAGATCAAACCCAGCGCTGTCTCTCCTCCATCTTTTTAAATCTCTTTGATTCTGTACATGTTTCTGAGGCCTTTGTCTATGGGAATATTAAACCAAGCCATCAGGTCTCTTTGCCATACCAATGTGATTCTCTCCAGTCACAGTAAGTTACTCAGTGAACCAGCCAGCCTATTGATCTCCAGTGTTCTGTCTGTCTGTCTGTCTGTCTGTCTAACATTACATGGGAACTCTATGGTATTCAGACATTGTAAGGACATTTTTATTAAATAAATACATCTAAATACAAGGCAAATTATCTATGTAGAAAATATAGAGTAAATATAGACATTTTATCAAAGTTGCTATTGTTATCTTTATCTTGATGAAACGCTATCTTATCTGAGGGTAGACTGTTGATGTAGGCTACAGCAGACACACGCTGTACATGGAAAGGAGAAATACTTTGCTTGTTTTTTTCTGTTTGTTTTATTTACATGGTTTTACTGTACTTGTTTTTTAACCTACAAAAGAGACAAATGTTGAATCGAAAAATGGTCGAGTGATTTTTCTTCTTGTTCAACGTTGAACTGAATTATGGAATTGAATTATTAGCGTCACAACACAATAGATGTGGAACAAAAAAATGCCTTTCAGATGTAATTATCCAGTATATCCCAAGAGTGTCAACCACTGGTCAGTTTCTGGCCTTCTCTGGGCTTACAGTTTCAGCTACATGAATACCATACAATCATCCACACAATCAGAGCCTCTCAAACGTCATCACCGTAGAGAAGGGTCATACACTGTACTTGTGGATGAAGTGGAATAATAGCCATACAGAACAGGATTGGAGACGTTTGGATGTAAGATGCCCAGACACGGAATATGACGATCATATAGGAGGACATTGTGGTGTGTCCGTGTCTCTCTTTTTCACTCCTCCATCCCTGTGCACAGCCAAGGGAACCATGGACGGTAGACCAGCCCAGATACAGAGCCCAGTCCTGGGTATAATAAGGGATGTGTCCCATTATTATAGAAAGAGACACCATGGATAAAACAAAGCACTATGATCACATTCTCTTCAATTGCAGTGTGGTGAAATGTCAATTATCTATCAATCTACCAGTGACCCATTTCTTTCAGTAAAGGTACATGTGCTGTATGTAATGGCAGGCTATGAAACTACAAGGCAGCAATGTTGACTGAGGCTACTGCCTGTGAGGTGGGAGGAGCTGGCGTTTCTCAGAACTGAGTTTCCTGGTATAGGATCTGCATATCACTGATGTCAAAGCACAGCTCTCATTTCCCCCTATTTTAGAAGTTAGTCTTCACAGCAGGCATTCAACACTGCATGGGATAAACACATGAAGGCAAATGGAGAAAGGTGTCAGTCCCCATCCGAGTCCTGCCTCATTAGCCCTGTTTATACCTGGTTCCAACCTGCTGCCTTTGTCCTGATCTTGTTCACATTCTGATTGTGCCCACATTTTTTGAGAATTGTAGACAATTAAAAGATGCATTGTGATCTGATTGTGATCAGATCTTATAAGTGTAAACAGACAAGATCAGGATGAAGGGCGCATGTTAACAGCAGGTATAAACAGGGCTATTGTCACAGAAAGGAGTGGCATGCTGAGGAACAACAGTCTGGATGATAATCTGGATTATCTGCACAGTATTCACACCCAGATGGTTTCAGTAGGCAGAGCATCATAACGTCATACTCTGGAGCGGCTCCAGATAATGGAGAGAGATTAGGTTCTGAACAATATCATGGAACGGTACTGGATTCGTGACCACCACCACAGCTCAGCTCAGCGCTGTTCTTCACAGTTTTTCTCTGTCCTTTGTGTACGTAGCAGGTCCTGTGTCATGTGCTCTTATTGTCTGAACTGAAGCCAGAGTCAGTCTCTTGCCATAATAATGCCAATCACCAAAGCCGCATCTGTCTGGAGACTCTTCTGGACTGTAAGGAACTGTAACAAGCATACCATAATGATGTGAATTTTGTTCAATCAGCTTTTAATTTGTTGGCTTCCCATCCATGTCCTTGTTTATTGGAAGGGGAGCCCGTTCTCATAATGTAGTTGGACAGCATTGTTGTTCTCACTACCACTGTAGGTCCTTATGCCAGCTCTCCCCGTGTGAAAACGTTAGGTAAGCACAAACACACCTCTCCCATTGCCAAAACAAGGGAAGGTCAAGTCAAGTGATCATACCCATGTCTGAAGCCAGTGTTGACAGAAGAAACGTGGAACCTTGCCAGACCTCTCCCCAAACCCCTACAATGATCTCTACCTGAATGCTTTGGAGTGACACCCGTATCTTTTGCTGTGGTGGTCAGTCTGTCCCTGGGTCCTCCCTCTCTGTATCAACCCCATAGGGACACGGAGTCAGTTCAGTGTGTATGTCAAGTTATACAGTACATGTCAATATTTATTTTTTACCTTTATTTCTACTCGGCAAGTCAGTTAAGAACAAATTCTTATTAATAACGGCCTAGGAACAGTGGGTTAACTGCCTTGTTCAGGGGCAGAACGACAGATTTTTACCTTGTCAGCTCGGGGATTTAATCTTGCAACCTTTCGGTTACAAGTCCAACGCTCTAACCACTAGGCTACCCGCTGCCCCAATATCTGTGGCTGCTTGGCTGCGTTTAGACAGGCAGCCCAAATCTGATGTTCTTTTTCACTAATTGGTCTTTTGACCAATTAGATCAACTCTGAAAAAGCTCTGATGTAAAAATCTGATGTGATTGACCAAAAGACCAATTAGTGGGAGAAAAACAAACAGAATTGGGCTGCCTGTGTAAATGCAGCCCTCGTGTTCCATTTAAAGCCAGTGGTACATTACAAAACATGTACTACGATGTAGAATATATTCTATGAGGGGACATGGCCAGTATTTATTGTAACACCTTTGTCACTGTGTTCGCAGTACATTTGATTACAATGATCTTTATGATGTGCAATAGGAATTATAAGGTGGAATATAGAGTAAGATATTTTGATACGCTATTGAGTCTTTGCTTTAAATGTTTGTTTTTCCCGTCTGTATAGATCATGCCAGGTTGGATATGAATGACAGAGAAATAAATGGGAGAGAGAGAGATAGACAGAGGGAGAAGTTGGATAGGGAAATAAATAGATTCGATCTTTCACTTCCTCAGCATCACTTTGTATTTTATTGACCTTTAAGTGTCCGGCTATTGACTGGAACCAGACGACTTGTTAACATGTCCCGCTTTCTAATGTCAAAGGTGTTAGATCCTCCACACGCACACTCACAGCACGGCGCTTTGCAGCATGATCAAATCATATTTAAAACATTGTTCAAATTGACATGTTGTGTGTTTACATTCATTAGGTATTGTCCTACAGCAGATTATGTAAACTCGACCTCTGTGTATTCAGGTGGAATGAGCTGCACCAACTGCTTTGGGGCCCGGTTAATGTTGATCTGTCACAGAGCATCAAAATCATTATATCATAAGAAACATTTGACCTTTCTCTTGCCAACAAATCATGGCCATAAATGCATACCTCTCTTGTAAAGAGGAAGAAATAATCTCTTCTGTGAGTTTTATCTTTGCAGCAGCCCACGGTAGCCTAAGCTTTCTGGAGGGATTTCATGTAGAAAAGATCTGGCCTTATAACAGGGAACCTGTTTGGACATACTGACCTTGACTCTGGGTTGTATTGGTCCAGAGGCTGGGGTCAAACAGTTAGAATGGCCACATGGGGCACATCATCATGCCAAATCACGAGTCCATTGTTCAACCTGTGTGCTGGCCTCTCTCTATCCAAACCCTTAAATCACACACTACCTCTTGAAGACACCTGTTTGGACATACTGACCTTGACTCTGGGTTGTATTGGTCCAGAGGCTGGGGTCAAACAGTTAGAATGGCCACATGGGGCACATCATCATGCCAAATCACGAGTCCATTGTTCAACCTGTGTGCTGGCCTCTCTCTATCCAAACCCTTAAATCACACACTACCTCTTGAAGACATAGTGCTGGGAGGGAAATGCTGCGATTAGAAGGTCACTATAGCAACTGCCAGGGTTGAGATAAATAAGCTCCATTGTAAAAAGAAAGGGGGAGAAATCCCATTGGTCCTGCATGTCCCTGGGGGAGCCTAGCTAGATGCTCAGCTGCAGCACTGAAGATGAATCTGAGTTTTTTTGCTATGACAGTAAAACAGTATTGGAGTAGAGATAAAAAAAAGACATTGCCTTGGTATTTTTTGTCTTAGTGTCATCCTTGGGGAAATGGTTTTGGCGGTAGTCTAGTTGAAGAGGTGCATTCATAAATCACAACGGGGACAAGTCACAAATCTACTGCTCCTCTCGCTCCCGCCGCAGTATTCACAGTGTGTATTTCAAGCCGTGTGGTAAATGTCACATTTTAACAGGAGATCAATATAGAGAGTGAGATGTTTTATTGTTCATTGCCCTCTGTTAAACGTAGATAAGAAAATGTATGAGAGTGTGGCGGGTTATATAGGGTCCTGAGGCTGTTTTGTGTTAAAGTTATTGTACCTCATGTACTGTGTAAGAAGACAATAAATGTGGGTTGTAATACTATGCTAGTTTATAATGATCCATACATGTGACTCAGTAAATGCACAATTTCTTAGTAAGGAACATCATCAGCACACTGGCTCGTCATTAAAAACAACCTGTTTGAAATGAGAAACAACATCCTGCTTGTGCTCTGAAGATGAGTATAGTATCAATTCAGAAACATTCCACTTGAGGTTTTCTCATTAGCTTACATTAACCTTTCCAGTCAGCTGGTCCATGTGGAACTGTTGGCAGCTTCATTTGCTCTACATAAACATGTCTGACCTTGTCTCAGTGTATGTAGGGCAGAATTCTCATCACCACGGGGACCTATCTCTACTACAACACCGTTTCAACATAAAATGGCCACTTAAAATCGTAATTTTTTTTGTGCTTGAAATATTTAGATGTATAGTTCCAACGGTATAGAATAGATGTTTCAGCAATCTATTCCACAGAACCAATGTCATTCATTACTGGGGAGAGGAATCATACCTAACCTGACTGTTGTCAAAGTCAGGTTAAATATAGACTACAAAGAATCTCACCTGAAGTATCTTACATCAAAGGCAGAGATGAAGCCTTTATAATGGATTTGTACAGATGTACTCACAGCAATTACCACTAAAGAACAAAAGGCCATTTGCACACAAGGTCCAACCGATATTTGACTTCCGCTTTTAACCCAACCCCTCCAAAAGACACACATACAGGTTTGTTAGAGAGGTGTGGGGGGCTGCCACACTCAGCAACCAGGGGGCTGTTGTTGCGGGGTTTTAAGGGCTTTGCTTATGGGCACAACTGAAGGAATCTAGGATTTGATACCAGAAACCCTCTGGTAGCCAGCTCATTTCTTGCCCGATTTTCCCCTGTCAGTCCCAGAATTTGAACCGGCAACCCTTCGGTTGCTGGCTCACCTCTCTAACCACTAGGCTACCTGCCCGCCCCCCAGGAAGCTGTTACACAGCAGTGAGAGAAAAGAAGATGAATCGTTGGTCATTAAAGCTGCTTTAAAATGTTGCCCATTGAAAATGCATGAGTTATTCTGTGACACTACTCTGACTCCTCTCTCCTTCTCCACATTTCTGACATGGAGGCAGAGTTTGGAGGGATTTGAGCAAAGTTTAGATATCTCTGTAGATCTTTATCCTAGCTCACAGGAATGATCTGTGGCGATGGCACCGCAATCAGCAATGTAGGAATATTTTAATAAAAGACATTAAAATGTTTGTATTATGTTTAATTACTTCATAAATCATGCAAATCAAAGATATACACAACAGCCTCAATTTAGATGCAGAGGGAATCTTTTAATTTGTTTACACAACATGCAAACGATTATCCAGTCTCCAGAACATTTTAAAAGATAAATACTGTGCTGTATATTGCATCAGAGTATAAATGCCCCAATATTTATCATGAAAATATGCACTTCAATAATACAGACATAAAGACGGAGATGAACGATGTCAAAACATAACACAAATATAAAGATCTGTGAATAGTCACTAAGCAAAAAACGACATCCAAACTAGGCCAAGGCATCTTTCTTGTTCAGTGACACACACATGAAATGTTGCGCAATAACTATGGACCCTGACATGGCATTAAATGGCTTCAGTCAGTTAAATAATTTGAAAATGAAATACATTTGCATTTCGTCTGACCAACATAGCTCAGTAACAAAGATCAAGGATACCCCATGGTTTTCAAGGACAGTAAGGAGTTTCTGATAAGGTACAGATAATTCAGCATGCTTAGGCTGTGGTCAAAAGCTCTTCATGGCCTGTCCAGCAGGCAGGAAGCACTTCAAACTCTTCAAGCTCTTCAAACTCTTCAAACCTGTTCACCAAGAGACATCACATAAGCCTGCTAGTCGTCTGTCAGCCACAATTCAAATCTTTAGACAATAATGTCATTTTAAAACTCAAAGCGATCTCAAAAGGCAGTAACATTTCTGACATAGCTAAAATAGAGGAATGTTTTTTTAATTCTTCAAAATATGGATTTGTTTCATGTACTCTAACTTAAAATAAAATTCAGATCATCCATGCTAAAATAGTTGCCATATTTCATCTGAGTAGATGGCATGCCAGTAGTGTAACAAATCTCCTGATTAACTGCCAGTAATATAATCCCTTATGTATCCTCCATGATACAAACAACCCTCTTGATTATCCATTTGTGTTACTTTTGATGTCAACATTTACTTGTCGTCAAAGATCAGTCTAAATGGTCAAATATCAATCTAAATATCAGTCAAAATCACCATGAAACCATTGGTTTCTGATTCAGTCGGTGTACATTCGTGCAGACATAAAATTGTCTGTATTTGTGATAAGCTAACAATCAGTCTATTGCGTTTCCCCTCCTACTCTTTCCCATTCTTCATCAATCCTCACTCCCTCCCCCCTTCCATCCCCCCTAATCCCTCAGCTATCGACAGAGCCACTCCCCTTGTTCTTATTGCGGCTGAGGGGGAAGGATGATTTGCTCTGGGGCTGGGTCATCTTGCTGGCCAGGTGGACAAAAGGCTCGATGAGGGTCCTCCGGTCTGCCACAGACACCTCCCACAGACGCACCTTTTCTGTCTTGGCCCAGTGCTGGGCCACTTCCGAGTCCACTTTCCTCTGCTCCTGCATGTCCAGCTTGTTGCCCAGCACCACTATGTTCACCTGTGGACAGATCATCTCACCCATTTAGCACAGCCTCACATCACCTGGATATCAGCAAGTAGAGTGTGGTGTGTAGATAACAACTTTAGGACAAGACACACCATAACGAATGTCGCCACGCGTAGTACATAACCTGCTGGCTGTTGACGTGCGGTGGTGATTCAACACGTAGAACCATCAGGAAATTAACAAACAATAAAGGTGGCCGACGGTCTGCAGTCAGAGGCGATAGGACGGCCGTTCATCAGCAGGGTCTGTTTTGTCCTGAAGTCTGCGCTGTTATTTAACTAGCCTACACAACACTGTGCTTTACAACTACCATTGAAATCGATGAAAGTCCTTACCTCTTTCTTATCACGGTAGCGGTCAATGTCTTTCTTGAGGGCCTCCATGCGTTTGAAGGACTCCGTACTGTCGATGCTGTAGACCAGGACAAAACCGTCCGCAAAGGAGAAGTAGTGGAGAGGGAACTCCAGACCATCACGAAGACCCCGGGTGTCGTAGAAGCGCACTTGCTCTCGAGTGCCACGGTCCGTTTCTATGGAGCCAATATAGATATCCTCCAGGGTCTCCATGGGCTCTGAGCCTAGGGGGGGAAATGAGGGGAGCACTTTGGGATATCAATGGGACCAGAGGATCTGTGTAGTTAAAACATCAACATTGTCCTTGATCTAGCTAGGTCTTACGAATGAATTGCTTACCTGCAATGTGATTGGCATACAGCAGTTGCTCCAGGACAGCAGTCTTGCCAACGGCAGCCAGACCACACACCACCACTTTACAACTCTTGCCCATGATGATGATCAGTCTCTTGGCAACTCAATTGAATAACAAGTCAGATGACAGATATATCTCTGCAGCTAGCAAAACACACACACACACTTTTTTCTTACAAGTCATAGAGGTAGGACGTTTTCCCTCACGTAGCAGAACATGATATTATTATGACCCGTAGCTATCTAGCTAACGTTTGCTAGCTAGCTACATGCTAACGTGTAGCATGCATTTAGTTAGCTAACTATTCTATTTAAGTGATATTGTCCGTTGTTATGTTCGTACAGATAACAACTCAATTCAACATTTAATTTCCTTGCAATCTTTTTACCTTTAAAATGTAAATACAGAGCTCCCATAAATTCCAGACATCACTACCCCAAAATACTTCCTGTTTACAATGCTTACGTAACGTCTTCCTCACTACTGTTAGTAACTGAGACCTCTAGCGTACGATGGCGGTAAGACTTGTTTGAGCCACAGCCGCAGAGGATGGAAGACATTAACATTTTCTATTTTAATAGAGCGAGCTAGTTCAATGTTACTCTATTTTTACTGACAAAATAGCCTGTCCGATCATGCATTGTTTTACCCTGGCTGGGGGTCTGTTTCTGCTTTCTTGCCAATGCCAACTCCTGGTGGGACAAAAACTATTGGCGAAAAACCCTTTTACTTTACGGCCGATCTGCCAATTTCTGTCTGTAGCTTCCGAAGTGTTTGGGCTACACACTGTTATGAGAAAGGTGAATCTCACACGAACTCATACGTTTCTGTTGTTTTGATTTAGGACGTAAACCTCACAACACTCGCCTGAAGGTAGCCCGGTACCAGTTAAAACAATTAATGGCAGTATATATGGAAGTAGTTTAGTGCCTAAAAAAAAGGGTTAAATATGTGTGTAATAAAATAAAAAGTTGCCTGATCTTTCTTATATCTTAAGGGTAGACAAATCAAAACAAACCTCATTTTGGCCTATGTTTTTCCATGTATAAATCTGTTATCCAATGTGTTTCTATGGGCTAATAGCAGTAAGGCCAAATTCAAGGTGTTATCAAAAAACATTTGTATATATATTTTTGATACCTAAATTGGTCCTAAAATTCCAAATCAAATATCTAAATGATCCTTTGTATGACCATCTTCAAACAATTAAATATGTTAGCTTAGTAGATGCTGGTGGACCAAAAAGGTTTTGGGACTGCCAGGTTTCAGTTAAAAATACAGGACTAACTTTCAATGATCGTCTTGTCTAGTTGTCAATCAACCCCCCCCCCCTCCTCAGTCCCAGCAAAATGGCGACGGTTGATGACTGCGATGTGACCATGGATCCTGAAATGGAAATACTCAGCGACGAGGAATTGGAGAGGTACGTTGCGGAAAATGTACAACAATTGTTACACATTCGATTTGAGTGTTCTCGTGCCATTGTCATGTTATTATAATCTTGGTCTGGCTAGTGTTGGTTTGCCTTTGCTTTGTGTCACACGGGAATTAGGCCTTGCTAACCGGTTAACGTTAGCCATTTCTCTTTTTGAAATGTCCATACCAACAAATAAAGTTGACTTTATCTGTTAATGTTACCTAACCAACAAAGTTAGTCACAGTTTGTGACAAATTTTGCACCGTCGTGTGTTGTTATGGCTAGCTAACGTTAGCTTGCTATTGTACTAGCTAGTTGGCTAACTAACGTTAGCTAAGTAGCCTTTAGCAATGACGGTCGCAAAGCCTATGGTTAATGTTTTTGTTCTATATTTTTACCGAATGTGTTTCGCTAATTAGTTACTTAGCTAGCTAACATAGCTGTTGGTATTGCTATGTACCCACGCACGACCCAGAAAAGTCCCCAAAATATTGCCCCACTCTGCCCACTGATTGTCCTCGCTGAGTGACGTTCTTCCAGAACATTCTCAGGTCTTGATGACCTGAACGAGATGGCTATAAATTAGGCTTTGCATGAGGTAACTTACTATTGTCTGACATGGTCTTCTTGATATGCCTGAAGGGTGATCCATTTATTTTACTGTGATGTTATCCGAGGTTGTCAACTAGGCCTAGCCAGATCCATACATTAATGACGCTGGGCCTAGCTAATATATTCCCACCACTAGTAATTCTGTCTCAACTTTTCTCTTGGCAGCAGTGGGGGCCACAAGTTCAACAACCAACCAATGTCTTGTGATATAGGGGTAACCGTCCTGTTTCCTCAAGAATATTACAAGGGCAAGGTATTGTCTTTGAAAATTGCCTTTATTTTCAGTTTCGCTTCATTGTCAGCTTCCTTGCTCTGATTGTGATCTGAACTGAAGCGTGGTGAAGATGTTGGGGCGGCAGGATAGCATAGTGGGTAGTGTTGGGCCAGTAACCTAAAGTTCGCTGGTTCGAATCCCTGAGCTGACAAGGTAAAAATCTGTCACTCTTGTAAATAAGAATTTGTTCTTAACTGCCTAGTTAAATAAAGATTCAAAGGAAATGGCAGTTGCCCTCTCCCTGGCTTGTCTTGCCATGTGCTCCCTGGTGATCTGCCTCTGTATTTCCCACTGAGCTCAGATAGCTGCTCTGTTTGTGAGCTGTGGCCATTGGCTGAGACCCCTCACTGCCTGCTGGTATGGCTCTTTCTATGTTTAGATGATTTTGCGCAGCTCCATACCCCCTCCCACCCGCACGCACGCCAAGGTTAACTCTTCCAGCATACATGTTTGGAAACAGTAGAATAGTAGTGTTCAGGAAGCAATCTGATAGTCTATCATAGACTTAGATTAGTCCTGGTCTACAACCAGAGTGAATTATGATTTAAAGAAGACCTTTCCTCCTAGTATTGTCCCTTGTCTGTTATGTTTTGCTTGTCAGCAGTTGCGTATAATATGCAGTATCATGTAATATCCTACCTCCTTGCAGTCTGCGATATGGGCTAGGATGAAGTCATTGATTACTCGCCAATGCACCTCGAGGTTTTCCTCTAAGTCCCTTTTCACATTTACTTGGTCTATTTTGTCTCTGTGGATGATACAGTATGACCTGTTAGGGAAGTGAATTTGACCTTTTTTGACCGAGTACTTACATTATATTTTTGAGTACACTAATCCTAACTGCTAAATTTGATAATTTATTATTCAGTCAATAAAATAAAAAGTGGCATTTATGATTTATTTATTGAATCTGTAATACCAACTGGTTATATTATATCATGGAACCCAATATTCAAAAAGGTAGTAACCTCAGCTGTGTGGCACTTGCATGTAGAAGCCTATCGCTGTGCAATGGCATAGCCTTGTTTTGTTTAATTTAGAAGACAAGACGCTATTATTTCCAGAGACCTTATCACAGTCAAGACACCTATTTTATAGTAAAAAAACAAACATGATGTAATATAAAAATGGAACAGAATAATGGGAAGTGATTTGCATCTTGTGTCTGGACCTGTTATTCTCAGTGACAATTTGAAACGGGGAAAAAATTATTATTGGTTACAAACCAAAATATGTGTACTTTTAGTTTATTATGCCTGTTCCTTGGAATTTTCTAAATGGATGAACAATTCTACATTGAACACTGCATGTGGATTAATTATGGCCAGGGCATCATTTATGAGTAGGCCTAGGCGTAATGATTCTGCCAAAAATAAATATGCGCTTTGTCTTAATCAAACTCTTTTGGCATATTTTCAGTGTGGAACCCGTCTATCGACTTCTAATTGCAAAGTAGGGTGATCACTAACGTTAGTTACCACAGCCACAAAGTTAAACCCAACCAGTTCCCACAATTTTGCTCTGGAAAATCAGATTTTAAACCTTTAACCACAGTATTTTTTTAGGGAGTCGATCCGCTTTAATATTGCATATAGATTGATAGTTACAATGTAATTGTCTGCATCATTTCCAACGCCCCATATATTTTTGTAAGTATATCTTATCTTTTTCAAATATCTTTTACTTTATTATTTTCTCCTAACCCTACCTCCCCTCCCCTAATTGAAGTAAACTAATGGATAACAACACACCGACAGTGTCGTTGAATTTTGGTACACCAGAATTACATTAATTTCCAATGAAAAGCTGCGATTGCCTTGCAGCATCGCGTTGCAGTGCATTCGGTGTGGTGCATACGTTGGATTTATCTAACGTATGCGTCAAACTGTATGTGTAGACTGCTTGACAGAAATGGGAACCGAAGGGGAATGTTGAACTTTTGTTGCATACATATCCAGATGATGCTGCGTACTATTTTGCACAATGATGCTGTCGGTGTGTTTGAAGCGTTAGGCTTCTACTTCCAGCTTACACATACTATATACATTTTACGGACACGTTGTATTTTACAATAGTTATCTTTTGTTTGTTTTTAATCACATCTTTCAGCTACCCTCAACCATTCCATCTATCTCTGAAGACCATACTTTTTTTTTCTCTATTTGCCATATATTTTTCAGCTGTGTTTCCCAGAGGTTCTGAACCTTTCTATTTTGTTCTACAGAATGTAATTTAAATGTAAAAAATTTGCTAAAAGTATTATTGATCGGTTGACGGACTTTTAAATTCACCTAGTAGTGCTATTTGCAGAGTTGGCTCCGGGTAAATGTTGCAATTCTTCAGCCATTCCTGGACCTGTGACCAAAAACAATCTACATGTGGACAGTACCAAAACAAATTATCTAATGACTCTCTCTTCGAAGCGAAATCTGCACAGCTGGGATGGTTGTAACCCCTATATGTGTGTGTGTGTATTGGTTGCAATACATTTTAATAATTTTAATTAAACATTTCTAAGTTTTGAATCCAATGTCGTTTTGTGTATCAGTTCATTCACCATGTGCCATGGAATCGGTACATCAATTCTTTTCACTCTTGCAATCTTGGGCCTAAAGACAAGTACCTTACTTTTCCCCCTTCTACTTGCCTCTTCCGTTTTTGCGGGAAGGCTGCAATTAGTTGGTTGTAATTTTGGGTTTAGCAGACATTTCAATATTTTTGCTGGCTGCATGTGACAACACTCCTATTTATGATATAAATTACAAAAATTATACATTATTTTTTTTATTTTTGATCTATTAGTATATTTGAGTTTAAACCATATTTGTTCTGTCTTTTCTGGTGGATTAAACAGAAATTGCAAACAACTTTGTCAGGATTGTTTTAAAAATGGCAATATTTTGGAGTTCGTGTCATTTTCAAATAACCAAAAGTGAGAATAAATGGGAAAAGGCCACACTGTTCACGGTGTGCCTAACCTTAAATTAAGACCAAATAGCTGAATTTTTACAATATAGCCAATTTTGGCTGTGGTAACTTGTGACAACCACAAAGTAGCCTAAGTGGGAAGTTATGCAATTATTCCAAAACGTGTGTGTAGAGGGAGCGGTCCGAATGCAATTGAGTGAGACACGGAGGGGAAAGGAACTTTAGGGCGCGGAACTTTGATTCTTGTGTGTTTTTTTTGTCCCACAAATGCACATGTACAAATGGAACACTAGAGTCAAAGCAAATTAATGTTGTCTTCAAGATGAAATTGACCAAAAAGTTTTACAGTATTTGAAAAAAATGTGATCGCTGGTTTAAGATGGAGTTTTGATGTCAGTTTGAGTACTCGATTAGTCATCCTGTCATGCAGTTTTACTCAGAACTCTCTCTTGGGTAATGTCAACAAATAGCCTCATTCTCAAGCTCTTTCTGTCTTTTATTTCTCTGTGTGTCATCCAGGGAAGCGGAGAGCTTCAAGGAGCAAGGTAATGCCTACTACATCAAGAAGGATTACTCTGAAGCATTCAACTACTACACCAAGGCCATAGGTAAGAATTCCATCAGTGATATCAACTGCAAAGAATATCCTCTTTATAGAGAGGGGGAACATCTTTGTTTTCTGTGGGGGAGAGGATCATCTATTCTTGTTAACGATGATTTTATTTATTTTTCCAATGTGTTCTCGACAGACATGTGTCCTAAGAATGCCAGTTACTATGGAAACCGGGCAGCCACGCTGATGATGCTGAGCCGGCACAGAGAGGCGCTGGAGGACTCCCAGCAGGCAGTGCGGCTCGACGACACTTTCATGAAGGTAGGGTCCGCCACCAGGCGTAGCAGGCCTTGAATACCCAGCTAGCTCCTAGGCAAACAAGTTAGTCAGACTTTCCGGTTTGTCTCATCTCATAATACGTTTGGCAGTTGAATGAGTACAACGGTAAGGTAATGGAAAGATCTGAGTCATGGTTTGTGGGTGGGTTTCCTCCCTGCCTGTGTCAGTGTTCCTGCCTGTTAACTGTGAGTCAACTTTCCCACAGGGTCATCTACGGGAGGGGAAGTGCCACTTGTCCCTGGGCAATGCTATGGCAGCCAGCCGCTGTTTCCACAGGGTTCTAGAACTGGAGCCTGACAACAGCCAGGCACAGCAGGAGGTGGGTGAGACAGACAGTCTGTCTGGCAGACTAGGTCCTAACAGCAATGCATTGTAAAGAGCTAATTGTTCTACAGTAGTTGAAATCCTTTAACTGTGACAGATATTCCACAAGTTTTGCTTAAATTGATGACATCATGCTGTGTAGTGGCTTCCTTATATAAAAGCATAAGTTTGACTTCTTGTTCAAGTTTGGATCTATTTTCAGGTAAAGAATGCAGATTCTGTCCTGGAGTATGAAAAGATGGCTGAAATAGGATTTGAAAAGCATGACTTCAGGATGGTAGGCTCTTGGCTGCATGTTGTCTTTTATCAAGCAAATTGTTATCCTTATTTGGGGGAATGGGCAGATTGGTGCTAGATTTGATAGGACCGTGTTTCTCTCTCTCTCTCTCTGGACTGTGCAGGTTGTGTTCTGCATGGACCGTGCCTTGGAGTCGGCCTCAGCCTGCCATCGGTTCAAGGTGCTGAAAGCAGAGTGTCTGGCCATGCTGGGGCGTTACCCAGAGGCCCAGTCGGTAGCCAGGTAAACAAGACATTGTTGGAACCTGGAAAACCATTAAATAAAGGCAATTTCCCTAGCTGATGCACACCATTGGAAATGTGTGTTGTCATGTAAGACTTGTTTCTTTGTCGTCCTCTCAGTGATATCCTGCGGATGGACGCTACTAATGGCGATGCCCTGTACGTCCGCGGTCTCTGTCTGTACTATGAGGACTGTATTGACAAGGCCGTCCAGTTCTTTGTCCAGGCCCTGCGCATGGCCCCTGACCATGAGAAGGCTCGCCTGGCCTGCAGAGTGAGTCCTCCATCCACCTGCCACCAGGACTCTAGCCCTGCAATTATGCTCCACTAACCTGCCTAATATTTATGCTAATGTGGACAAATTGCCTCCATCTTTACCTTTTGTAAGAGGTAGCCACAGAACACTTTAGCCAATTCTGTCTCCACTACTGGCTTGCTGACACATTGAGTTTGCAGAGGTTGCTAAGTGCTCTCTCTTCCACCCAGAATGCCAAAGCACTCAAAGCCAAGAAGGAGGATGGGAACAAGGCCTTCAAGGATGGGAACTATGATGCGGCCTACGAGCTGTACTCTGAGGCCCTGACTATAGACCCCAACAACATCAAAACCAATGCTAAGCTCTTCTGTAACAGGGGCACTGTAGGATCTAAGGTGAGGCGCAAACACACAGCACCAGGAGGAGAACCCCTCTCATCTGCCATACCATGTTGTCTTATGCAGCCATGGTGTTATTGCCATTTTGGTCCCCAGTTCACTTTGGCCTATTATTATTATTTTAGTCTTCTTTGAAAGGCTCTCCGTTCGCTTGCAAAGGAGGTATTGCTGTTTTATATTACACCGTGGTTGTTTTGCCTTTTCAGCCAGGCAGCTGATGTTTGATACATTTAGGTCCCTATAAAATGTGTGCATTTTTTGTTGTTGCCTGATTCCGTGTAGTGTTTTCCCAAATTCAGTTTTGTTTTTCCAGGGTTTGTTTTTTTTCTTCGGGTTTTCGCTCTCTAAATCACACTTTTGATATAGCATCCAAATGTTTTTATTATTGTCCTCAACCATGCTTAAACCACATCAGGAGACCACATTTGAGGTCTGAAAAATCTAAGAAATTTGGATTTTTGGGTATACTTACTCTTTAATTCAACTGTGCACAAGCTAGGGACCTTTTTTGGTCACAATGTTTCTGTAGCGCTCATGTGATTGCAAAGTTTGTAAAACAAATGGCCGCTGGATTGATAATCCATGATATCGTTCTGCCAGGTAGGCAGGCATAGGCTACTTTGTGTGTTTTAATATTTTAATTGTATGTTTTTGGGAAAGCCTTTCCCTATACCAGAAGATGGTTGTCATGACATTAGCATCATCACTAACGGCTACACAAAGTGGTAGACATGCACACACACAGGGGCATTCCTGAGCCGTTGCCTCTTCAGAAAGTTAAAGGAAAATATGAATCACTGATGCATGTCTTGTAGTAATCTTGGACAAATTAATGCATTTTCTAATAAGTTCAATACATTTAGTTGATTTCCTACAAAGTAAAATACATTTGAGTGTTGTTGAATTCTGTTTTAATATCTGGATTCTGTGATTCCATACGAATTCTTTGCAAAACAGATTTTAAAGGGCCTTATACCTGTATAACTCTGCTCAAAATGTTTCCTGGCAGCATGTGTAGCTTGTTAGATTGTAAATCCTACAGGAAGTCACTCGTATGGACCAATGTAGCGCTACAGTACTGGCTGTGATGGTGGCCTTCTGCATGGGCACGCTCTCGCTCATACGTGCGCACACACTCACAGATGCGTGCCACAAACTCTCACACCTCTCATACAGTGAGGCCCCTCTGACTGTGTGTATTTTTAGCAGTGCTCTGCACTTAGAGAAAATGACGCAATCTAGAACTAGGCCAGCATCTTTATTTTTTATTTTTTTCCCTGTCGCAAGCTTCTTTGCACATTCCCCAGTCCCCTTACTCTCTTTATTTCTTTTTTTTTCTCTCCCAAAGCTGAAAAAAATAGACCAGGCCATTGAAGACTGCACAAAGGCAGTTAAGCTGGATGAGACCTACATCAAGGCCTATTTACGGAGAGCACAGTGGTACGTCAATCTACCTTAGTTTCCTAGCAATATGACCGTAGTGCTTATTATTAGAGCGCCTGCAAGAATATGGATTTTCATTGGATATGGTTATGATCCCTCAAGCTTGTCTCTATATATCTCTGTGTGTTCAGTTACATGGACAAGGAGGATTACGATGAGGCTGTGAGGGATTATGAGAAGGTCTACCAGACAGAGAAAACAAAAGGTATGTCTGTGTCTCATTGGTGTGACTCAACCACCCCTCTCTCCATCCCAGCTACCTCTCTGTCTGGGTCCTGTTGCTTCACACTCCTGTTTTCCCCCCACACCCTGTTGTGACGCAATGTCTCAGGTGTCGGTCTCTAAGGGGTGGAATTACTGTATAGCTCCTCCTGCTGTTACGGTGCTCTAACTGCTCTTGGTTATTAATAACCATCTCTGTCGTCTCACTCTTAACTCCTTTCCTTAGAACACAAGCACCTCCTGAAGAATGCACAGTTGGAGCTGAAGAAGAGCAAGCGAAAAGATTACTACAAGGTGCTAGGAGTGGACAAGAACGCCACAGAGGACGAGATCAAGAAGGCTTACCGTAAACGGGCCCTCATGCACCATCCAGGTACCTAAGAGAGCCCATTTCTCAGTTCAACTATCCAGTCTGCTTTTTTTATATTAGTAAAATAATGTGTCAGGAGACATCTTTCAATGCAAAGGGGAAATAAAACATTGAACTTAGTACCTTCTCTCATTTCCCCTGACTGACGGCCCTGGTTTGTCTCTCTCTCTCTCAGACCGTCACAGCTCGGCCAGTGCTGAGATTCAGAAGGAAGAGGAGAAGAAGTTTAAGGAGGTGGGCGAGGCGTTCACCGTGTTGTCTGACCCTAAGAAGAAATCCCGCTACGACAGTGGTCACGATCTGGAGGACGACACAGGCAACATGGGAGGTGAGGGCTGGAGATCAGCAGGGGGGGAAGGGGCTGAAACTGCTAGAATGCAACAACAAAAAATTGCTACAATGCTGGCTGCTCCTCTGCTCTGTTTCGTCAACAAAAACAATAACAAAGGCGCTGGGGTGAAAAGTGCACTTGCCCCCCCCCCCTTTTTTACGTATTTCAGCTTTAACAGAGACTAAATTACTATTATTTGATTTAAACACCAACTGGGTTCAGCCATTTGTATTTTCAGAGCTGTAAACAGTTGTTTACCACATTAATTTTACATGGTTAGTTTTGTGAATTTGTGGTGAGATTGTACAGGCTGCTTCCCTCAGCTGTGATGTTGATCCTCATGTGTTTCTGTCCCCAGCAGATTTTGATGCCAACAACATTTTCAAGGCATTCTTTGGTGGTGGAGGTGGCCAGGGCTATAGTTTCGAAGCTAATCAATGTATGTATACAAACAGCTGTAGGAAACAACAGTACTTTTTAAAAATGATTTAACAAATAATAAATTCACAATTCAGCCTATTTTAGATTGTTGAATAATATACACTTATGTTTTGTGTTGTAGCATCCGGACCAGGAAATTTTTTCTTCCAGTTTGGTTAATTGGAGGATCCTAGTACTTATACAGTAGCTCAATCATGGACTCTATTCAAATGGATTCACCCCCCAACTCCACCCTCATTTTTAATTTCTCTGGCTGTTCATCAGTTGGACTCTGTCATTACCTGAACGAATAATGCTGTCAAATCACATCATGCAACAAACAAATGACGCAAGGATCCATTGAAGACTAATACTATTTTGATATTTGGTTTAATTTTGTCAAACAATAAAAACATTGAAATTCAAATTTGTATAAAAAGAATGTTGGCCCAAAAAAGTATGAATCATAATGGAACTATTAAACGGGACTGTGCAGATATCTGGCCTTCTCAAGGCTCAGGCCAAGATGTGACTTCAAGATGGAGACATCTGAGAAGAACCAGGGGACCTACAAACCTACATTTGACCTACTGTCCAAGCAGTATTCAAAGCATGCATATATTGCACAGTATTTAATGGTGCAAAATTCCATGGGAAACTGAACAACTTGCATGTTGTATGGGCAGCCTACTTTATACCCAACAACCAAAAGATGACTTAGCAGCTGTGGATGATTGCTTAATGAAAGTGGTCCTTTCATCATGTTATATGAACAGTTAATTATTTTCCATAACAGCCTGGGGTAAATAGAGTTAAATCCATAAACTACTGCTTAAGTACAGTCGGAAGATGGCTGTGCTGGTGTACTATGCCAGGCCTGTTGCCATCTTGTGGTCAGCTTCCTCACCACAGGTTTGATGTTGCCATTCACCGGTTGCTACATTGTACATTTTACTGGAATGTAAAGTGTTTTATTTGTGTTGATAGTTTGACTGTTTTCTTATTTTATTTTTTAAATGTATATTTATTGTAAATTGGCTGTCTCAGAGCCACTACCAGGAGATGAGGATGCTCCTCTATTATGGAAAAGACTGAAAAAGGGCACCAACGAACAACATCCTTTTGGCACAAACTCAGGAAATGAATTTGGTTGTGCTTGCCATTTTATAAGATACTGTGTAGACATCTATATATTTAACTGGCTGTGTACCCTAGTATGCTGAACTTGAGCAACCACTCAGTCAACTAGTACAGTAAGTACCATCTCACTCACAGCACACACAATGCATACAGTCTATGATTGGGGTTGTCTAGGCAAGCTGTCAAATGAGTTAACATCTTATTTTGCCCATGCTGTTTAAAAGTATACCCTATTATAATGTATAGGTTGTCTATGGGCTATGGCCCTGGCAGTATTAAACTATTCAGGCCCGAGTTCCACTGTGTAAATTTATGCAGCTAATATAAAAAAGAGCTTATCATACAATTGCTATGACATTATGGATGGTAGAGGTTTTGATCTTATTTTTAAGATCTCTTGGTGCGCTTTTAAGAGGAAGGCATCCCCATCCTGGACTTGCTCTCATGAAGCCCTCAACAGTCTTGACTATGGAGTCTTTATCCAACAGCCATGTAAATAAAGTAGGCCTCTTGTTCCCCCCTTCACCCTTTTGTCAATGTTTTTATTGCGTTTTTATTTTATTTCCTTTGGCTGTTTTTTCGAGGAGTACCCCAAGCTCAAAGAAAGTGCTTAAAAATTAATATTTGGGATGCAAGAAATACTTTTTTTGTGGCGTTTTGGAGAGATGGCAGGTGGTGAATGAGTAAAAAATCCTATGCATATTTAACTGTTCAAGGTTAGGGTTAGACAGAAGATTAACAGTGTGGTTAAGGTTAGGTTTAAAATCACGTTTTAAGAAGATAAATTGTAGAAATAGGCTGGGTTTATGCCTTTGTGGATGTGGTAACTAGTGACGACATAGAATGACCCATCGAGAGACTTGTTAGGTTGGTTGCTAGGATACCACTGGGACTTTGTTGCAAACATGTCGGACAATGAAGGAGACCAAGGACCCAAAAGCACATTTTCTACTTACATGGCCGAGGGGGACCAGTTGTACCACAAAGGAGAGTATGTCAAAGCCATTGAAAGCTACTCTACGGTATGGCTTTAACTTTACTCTGTGTTAACTAGCTGCTACAGTACAGTAGCTAGTAAAGTTAGCTAGCTAACGTTAGTGGGAGAGAGAAGTAGGAAGAGGTGCAGGGAGGACTATTGTATTGCTTCGTTCGTAACCAAGTGCTAAATGTGAATTTACCACATACCACAAGAAAAAAATCACTTGAACACCCCTCCAACTGGTAGCTAACATAATTATACTAGTGGGAAACTCGTCAATCAGCCTGCGCTCCGGCTCTCACGTCACCTATTATGGAAATGTTAGGCAGTTGAATGCTACAAGTAATTATTTATAAAATACATTTCTTAATATGGTTGTTAAACCATATAATGTTTTTACAAGCATGATCGCTGTACTTTTAGTATATGGTTTATGCAGGTTGTTGGTCATTAGCCAATCGGCGTTTCTCAACGAGTTCAAAGCACGTGAACGCATCCAACTGGTATTTAGAACTTCGCCATAGAGGGCTGCATACATTAGCCTGGTCTCATAGTCTAGACGTAACATAGTAAACGGAAATACTTGACACTCAAATTTGATTTAAGTTTGGTAAGGTTACTTAAGTGATGGTGGATAGGCTTATAACGTGAACGTCTAGGAACCCAATGGTTGCATGTTCAAACCTCATCATGGACAACTTGAGCATTTTAGCTAATTATGAACTTCAACTATTCACTACTTTTTAGCTACTTTGCAACTATTTAGCATGTTAACTAACCCTTCCCTTAACCCTTTAACCTAACTCCTAACCGTAACCCTAATCTAGCTAACATTAGCCACAACAAATTGGAATTCATTAAAAAAAAAGGGCAGCTGTGCTTCTAGCCCCTTGGCAACTTTGCAGTATTTATTTTTTATGTGTTATTTCTTACATTATTAGCCCAGATTTTTTTTGTGTTATTACATACAGCCGGGAAGAGCTTTTGGATATCAGAGCGGCGGTAACTCACCAGCATTACGACCAAGAATATGACTTTCCAGAATTGGATCCTTTGTTCGTACCCTCCAGGGCAATTTAACTGATTCCAGAGTCTGATCCAAAACACCACCGGTGGAAAAGAGGTATTTGGAGTGGACTTCTAGTCCAACTCAGGAGGTGTGCACACCACCCACTGCTTACGAGTATATTACTCGCTAATGTTCAGTCTCTGGATAATAAAGTTGACGAGCTCAGGGCGAGGATTTCCTTCCAAAGAGACATCGGGGATTGTAACATACCGTTTCACAGAAACATGCCTCTCTCAGGATACACTGAGTCCATACAGCCAGTTGGGTTCTCAGTTCATCGCACAGACAGGAATAAATATCTCTCTGGGAAGAAGGGGGTCTGGGGTGTATGTTTCATGATTAATTACTCATGGTGTGATTGTGATAACGTACAGGAACTCAAGTCCTTTAGTTCACCCGACCTAGAATACCTCACAATCAAATGCCGACCGTATTACCTCCCTAGCCGCGTCCTCAGAGCATGCGCAGACCAGCTGGCTGGAGTGTTTACGGACATATTCAATCTCTCCCTATCCCAGTCTGCTATCCCCACGTGCTTCAAGATGGCCACCATTGTTTCTGTACCCAAGCAAGAAAACTGAACTAAATGACTATCGCCCCATAGCACTCACTTCTGTCATCATGAAGTGCTTTGAGAGACTAGTCAAGGATCATATCACTTCTACCTTACCTGACACCCTAGGCCCACTTCAATTTGTTTACCGCCCCACCTGATCCACAGACGATGCAATCACCATTGCACTGCACACTGCCCTATCCCATCTGGACAAGAGGAATACCTATGTTGAATGCTGAGCTATAGTCAATGAACATTCTTACATCATAGTACACTGCAAGCTCATTATTAAGCTTGAGGCCCTGGGTCTGAACCCCGCCCTGTGCAACAGGTTCCTGGACTTCCTGACGGGCTGCCCCCAGGTGGTGAAGGTAGGAAACAACACCTCCACTTCGCTGATCCTCAACACTGGGGCCCCACAAGGATGCCTGCTCAGCCCCCTCCTGTACCCCCTGTTCACCCATGACTGCGTGGCCACGCACGCCTCCAATCATCAAGTTTGGAGACGACACAACAGTAGTAGGCCTGATTACCAACAATGACGAGACAGCGTACAGGGAGGAGGTGAGGGCCCTGGGAGTGTGGTGCTGGAAAATAATCTCTCACTCAACATCTACAAAACAAAAGAGCTGATCGTGAACTTTAGGAAACAGCGGAAGGAGCACCCCCTATCCACATCGACGGGACCGCAGTGGAGAAGGTGGAAAGTTCCTCGGCGTACACATCACTGACAAACTGAAATGGTCCACCCACACAAAGACAGTGTGGTGAAGAAGGCACAACAGTGCCTCTTCAACCACAGGATGCTGAAGAAATTTGTCTTGGCACCGAAAACTCTCACAAACCTTTACAGATGTGCAATTGAGAGCATCCTGTCAGGCTGTATCATCGCCTGGTATGGCAACTCCACCGCCCGCAACCACAGGGCTCTCCAGAGGGTGGTGCAGTCTACCCAGCGTATCACCGGGGGCAAACTACCTTCTCTCCGGGACACCTACAGCACCCGATGTCACAGTAAGGCCAAAAAGATCATCAAGGACAACAACCACCCGAGCCACTGCCTGTTCACCCCGCTATCATCCAGAAGGCGAGGTCAGTACAGGTGCATCAAAGCTGGGACTGAGAGACTGAAAAACAGCTTCTATCTCAAGGCCATCAGACTGCTAAACAGCAATCACTAGCACATTAGAGGCTGCAGCTCTATATACATACACTTGAAATCATTGGCCACTTTAATAATGTAACACTAGTCACTTTAATAATGTTTACATATTTTTCATTACTCATCTCGTGTATATACTGTATTCTATTCTACTGTATCTTAGTCTATGCCGCTTTGACATTTATATATTCTTAATTCCATTCCTTTAGATTTGTGTATATTGTTGTGAAATTGTTAGATGTTACTGCACTGTTGGAGCTAGAAACACAAGCATTTCGCTACACCCGCAATAACAGCTGCTAAACACGTGTATGTGTTCAATAAAATTAGATTTGATTTCAACATATACGTTTTGCCAATTCGTAACATCATACCAAGTCGATGATGGATTTCCACAAATTAATACATACCATACGAAAACGTAACATATCACACTAAATGAAGTGTCTTGGATTTACACCCCCCCCATCGGTCCCTGAATGGACACCCCTTCCCTGCTTTGCTAGCTGTAGACAGTGTCCTTCACCCCCAGTACACAGCAGGCGTGAGCAACATCATGTGCTAGCTTGCTAGTTAGCTAGCACACGGTATGGCCCCTGTCCGCCGTGTACTGGAGAAAACCATTCCCGACAGGCGGGGGCAAAAGACACTGTCTACCAGTAGCCCCCGCCTCCCACTAGCACAACTAGCTTGCTAGTTAGGTACACCACATGCTAGATACCACACGGTGTCGCCCCCGCCTCCCACCTGCTGTGTACCGGACTAGCTTGCTAAAATAACACACAGTGTCCTTCGCTCCCGCCTGCCCTCACCGTTGTTAACAGAACTGCGAGAAAACAGTGCCCTACAGGCACCTACAGGCAGGGACGAAGGACACTGTCTACTGGTGTATGGCCAGCTAGCTACCGTTGCCGCCCCTTCTTCTGTGGGGTTTATCGGCAGCTGGCCTCCAACGCTATTGTGCATTAACGCAACCTACTGTACTGGAGCACCACCCACCTTCCGTGTCCTAGCTTAAAAGTTGACCAATAGAATTATAAAGAGGGGTTTCTGCAGATATAGGAATGTCCACATGCAGGAACGCCCCGAATTGCAGGCCGCAATTATCTTGGTCCCAACAGAGATCATTCTCTCGCGGTCAACATTTTTTTTAATGTAAAAAATGAGCTGCTTCAACTTCAGTGGCCTTCCTCTCCTAGTCGGGCATGCGAGTTCAAGTGCGCCTAGTATATGTGTGGTCTCATTGAAATAGAGTAGGCTGCCTATGCATGGGTTGAAAATCACGTGGCAGTTATCTTTCCAAGGAAATGTACTTAAATAGGAATAGACTATAATTTAATACAGTGTGTGTAAATAAATATTGATAATGGAAAAAGTGGAGGGCGCTCAACCAATGTGAATCCAGGTGCAATCAAAATGTTTTATCATCATTGAAAAGCGCATAGGCTACCATGGTGGATGAGAGTTGTGCTTTTCATTTTCAATAAATATTGATTACTGATTTATTTGTCTATGCCTGCAGATCATCCTCCTAAAAGGTAGGCTATATCCTATAAGCAAAACCTAGTACAAGAGAAAGTGCAAGTGTCCGCTGTAGTCATTCTTGCTGCTTCAAGTTCAGTAGCCATACATCAGGTGCTCATGTGGTCTCAATTAAACAGAGTAGGCTTTAGCTGCATGGGCAGAGAAGCACAGGGCAGTTATCTTTCCAAGGAAATCTACTTCCTAAATGATTAGGTTATAGTTTACTACATTGTCTAGAAATAAATATTGATCACTCATATTAGTCTCCGTCTAAAAATCGTCCCACTCCTAAAAGGTAGGCTATAAAAATAGCTCAAGAGAAATTGCAAGTCTCTCCAACTCTGCTCTCGTCAAACCACACTGAACAAAAATATAAACGCAACATGTAAAGTGTTGGTCCCATGTTTCATGAGCTGAAATAAAAAATCTCTGAAATGTTCCATACTCACAAAAGCTTATTTCTTTCATATCAAGAAGTTGATTAAACAGCATGATCATTACACAGGTGCACCTTGTGCTGGGGACAATAAAAGACCACTTTAAAATGTGCAGTTTTGTCACACAACACAATGCCACAGATGCATTCAAGTTTTGAGGGAGCGTGCAATTGGCATGCTGACTTCAGGAATGTCCACCAGAGCTTTTGCCAGAGAATTGAATGTTAATTTCTCTACCATAAGCTGCCTCCAACGTCGATTTAGAGAATTTGGCAGTACGTCCAACCGGCCTCAGAACTGCAAACCACATGTAACCACACCAGCCCAGGACCTCCACACCCAGCTAATTCACCTGTAAGATCGTCTGAGGGGGTGTGGGGAGGGTGCCAAGGAGTATTTCTGTCTGTAATAAAGCTCTTTTATGGGGAAAAACTCATTCTGATTGGCTGGACCTGGCTCCCCAGTGGGTGGGCCTGGCTGCCAAGTGTGTGGGCCTATGCACACCCATGGCTGCACCCCTTCCCAGTCATGTGAAATCCATAGATTAGGGTCTAATTTATTTATTTCAATTGACTGATTTCCTTATATGAACTGTAACTCAGTAAAATCTTTGAAATTGTTGCGATAGCGAGTCGGACAGAAAGCCAGCGGGGGCGGGCAGGTGCTGTATGACTCTACTTCATAATTGGTCAATTCCCATCTTCCACTTGGTTATGAACGCAGTATATATTTGTATCATGTTTCCATGATAGACGGAGGGCCACAAAATATTTTTGAAAGGTTGCAATCACCACCGTCTGTGAATTTTGTGAGCAGTAAATACATCTCATACTGATGTATTTATAAATACAACTAGCTACTGCTACATGGGAATTATGTTTACAATACAGTGCATTCAGAAAGTATTCAGACCCCTTGACTTTTTCCACATTTTGTTACGTTACAGCCTTATTCTAAAATTGATTAAATTGTTTTTTTCCCTCATCAATCTACACACAGTACCCCATAATGACGAAGCAAAAACAGTTTTCTTTTTAATTTAAGCAAATTTATAAAGCTCTGTCAGGTTGGATGGGGAGCGTCGCTGCGTCTCTCCAGAAATGTTCGATTGGGTTTAAGTCCGGGCTCTGGCTGAGCCACTCAAGGACATTCAGATACTTGTCCCGAAGCCACTTGGGGTCGTTGTTCTGTTGGAAAGTGAACCGTCACCCCAGTCTGAGGTCCTGAGCGCTCTGGAGCAGGTTTTCATCTCTGTACTTTGCTCCTTTTGTCTTTCCCTCGATCCTGACTAGTCTCCCATTCCCTGCCGCTGAAAACATCCCCACAGCATGATGCTGCCACCACCATGGTTCACCGTATGGATGGTGCCAGGTTTCCTCCTGGGACCATCTTGGCTTTCAGGCAAAAGAGTACAATCTTTGTTTCATCAGACCAGAGAATCTTGTTTCTCATGGTCTGAGAGTCCATTAGGTGTCTTTTGGCAAACTCCAAGCAGGCTGTAATGTGCCTTATACTGAGGAGGGACTTCCATCTGGCCACTCTACCATAAAGGCCTGATTGGTGGCTGCAGAGATGGTTGTCCTTCTGTAAGGTTCTCCCATTGCCACATAGGAACTCTGGAGCCCTGTCAGAGTGACCATCAGTTCTTGTCAACTCCTTGACCAAGGCTCTTCTCCCCCGATTGCTCAGTTTGGCCAGGCGACCAGCTCTAGGAAGAGTCTTGGTGGTTCCAAACTTCTTTCATTTAAGAATGATGGAGGCCACTGTGTTCTAGGGAACCTTCAATGCTGCAGACATGTTTTGCTACCCTTCCCCAGATCTCGACACAATCCTGTCTCGGAGCTCTAAGGACAATTCCTTCGACCTCTTGGCTTGGTTTTTGCTCTGACATGCACTGTCAACTGTGGGACCTTATAGAAAAAGGTGTGCGCCTTTCCAAACCATGTCTAATCGATTGAATTTACCACAGGTGGACTCCAATCAAGTTGTGGAAACATCTCAAGGATGATCAATGGAAACAGGATGAACCTGAGCTCAATTTTGAAGTCTGATAAGTATCTGGGTCTGAATTGTTATGTAAATAAGGTATTTCTGTTTTTGTTTTTTTTATAAATATGTGTCAATTTCTAAAAACCTGTTTTCGCTTTGTCATTATGAGGTATTGTGTGTTGATTGATTAAAAAATATAATTTAATCAATTTTAGAATAAGGCTGTAATGTAACAAAATGTGGAAAAAGTCAAAGGGTCTGAATACTTTCCAAGTGTATTAGCAAATACTTTAGCTACCATTTGTGTTTTTTGTCATTAAAATTCACAGGAGAATGTCACAAGCAGTTCACATTTTCTTAGCATAAGCAAGATATCCCCATAATGGGGATATAATGGGGATATCTTGTTTGTGGTAAGCAAATGTGAACTGATGAGCCATCAGTACGGAATAGGCTAGACTAAAATGGTATAGAACAGAATAGCATTGAATAGAATAGGAAAGGATTAGCCGGTGTGTTCATCATTTGTCTTTAATTTAAAAATGAATACTGGATATCTTAAATACTCTGGCTTTAATACAAAAAAAGGATCTTCCCTGGAGGCACATTAACTTGTGGTGAGTTGCTTGTATGCCTATAGGCACTCAACTGTCTTACAATACATATCTATTATTCATTAGTGAGACAAAAATTATATACTGACATCTCGTGAACTGTTGAGAAGCTGCAGTGTAGCCGATCGACTGAAACGTCGACTTAATAAGGTTGAACCGCATGCTGTTCCATTTGTGTTGAAATTTGAATCATTAACTGTTTGAGATTATTTTAATCAAGACAAATAATGGTTAAACTATTTGTGTGCTGTGTGTGTGCGTTCTAGACAGGTCTCCGCGCCTCTCGAACGCTCTGGAAAGACGAGAACTTTCTTTTCCTGCGCGTGCAATGCATGCGCCTCGCAGGTGCGTCATTGCGCAGGAATGCTGCGCTCTCATTGGGCAATGTAGTCAGAGCGTTCGAGAAATGTCTAGAAATGGGCAATGGGGATGGTATATATTCTGGTGAAGTACATTCGGATTCAAACATCGACTCAACGAGAATACTCAAGCGAAAGGAAAGCAAGAAAAGAGAAGAGCCACGTTCGAAAGACCTCTACATTCATAAACTGTAAGTAAATGGAAATTAATTTAGTACCCTATTTTCGTAATGGCTGTGACAGTTATAAACTTGATAGAAATAGAAAATGAAGCTATGTTGGTTGTATCGACATAGCCGATTTAGCTATAACATTATGCCAGAATATTTGGTTAACTAATAAAGAAATAATATTATAAAGGTATAATAGTCATCCATTTATGTTATTTCATTGGACAGACTAGGCCTAAATTTCTTTTTTTTTGTAGCATATTATAATTCGTTATTTCTTAGTTTTTAAGAAAATCTGCTCTAATTCTGTGAAGATAATACAATATTATTCAGGAGTGTTCATAGAAAAAAATGTAGGCCTGTTGTGAAAAGAGTTTCTCTAATAGATTAGCAGAAATGATTGTTTCTGCCATTGTCTTTGTAAACCCCACTGAATATGTGCCTGGCCAGTATTAGTGTATAACACTAATATATATAACACAAACATTGACAACAGTGTTGTTATCAGACCTGGGTTCAAATGCATATTATTGTTTTTCAAGGACTTTCAAATACCAGTACATTTTGAAATGTAAATAGTTGAATATTGGAATGTGTTTGGAAATACATTTGGAAAGTATTGGCATGTATTTGAAAATACTCAAATACACAGACAAGTGTATTTTAAAATACAAATATTTAAATATTCAATGCATTTGAACCCAGAATTGTTTGTTCCTAGGTGTATTTGAAATGTATTTGAAAATAGTTTCATAGTATTTATATGAAATTATTAGAAAATAGTTTCAAATACTTTAAATAGAAGTGGCCGCATTATCTGAAAATATTCAAATACACAGAAAATAAGAATTACAAATACTTAAGTACGCATGTATTTAAACCCAGGTCTGGTTGTTATTCAAGTATATTTAGTATAACATCTCAGTTGGTGGAGATTGACATTACTTGCACCTAGGTTTTCGTAGAATAATATCAATTTCTAAAATATTTCATTCTTTTGTAGGCAACTAACTCCAAACCATCAAGATGTCATCAGCTAAAGGCCCGTCTATCGGCATTGACCTGGGCACCACCTACTCCTGTGTGGGGGTGTTCCAGCATGGCAAAGTGGAGATCATTGCCAACGACCAGGGCAACAGGACCACGCCCAGCTATGTGGCCTTCACAGACACTGAGAGACTCATTGGAGACGCAGCAAAGAACCAGGTGGCCATGAACCCCAACAACACCGTTTTCGACGCCAAACGCCTAATTGGCCGAAAGTTCAACGATCAGGTCGTGCAAGCTGACATGAAGCACTGGCCCTTTAAGGTGGTCAGCGACGGAGGAAAGCCTAAAGTTCAGGTAGATTACAAAGGTGAGAACAAATCCTTCAACCCAGAGGAGATCTCCTCCATGGTCCTGGTGAAGATGAGGGAGATCGCTGAGGCTTACCTGGGCCAGAAGGTGTCCAATGCAGTCATCACAGTCCCTGCCTACTTCAACGATTCACAGAGACAAGCCACTAAGGACGCTGGAGTGATCGCTGGGCTGAATGTGCTGAGGATCATCAACGAGCCCACGGCGGCAGCCATCGCTTACGGCATGGACAAAGGCAAGTCCAGGGAACGCAACGTTCTGATTTTTGACCTGGGTGGGGGCACCTTCGACGTGTCCATCCTGACCATCGAGGATGGGATCTTTGAGGTGAAGGCCACGGCTGGAGACACTCACCTGGGCGGCGAGGACTTTGACAACCGCCTGGTCAGTCACTTTGTGGAGGAGTTCAAGAGGAAACACAAGAAAGACATCAGCCAGAACAAGCGGGCTCTGAGGAGACTGAGGACAGCCTGCGAGAGGGCCAAGAGAACGCTGTCCTCCAGCTCCCAGGCCAGCATTGAGATTGACTCCCTCTTTGAGGGCATCGACTTCTACACCTCCATCACCAGGGCTCGTTTTGAGGAGATGTGTTCTGACCTCTTCAGGGGAACACTGGAGCCCGTGGAGAAAGCCCTCAGGGATGCCAAGATGGACAAGGCCCAAATCCACGATGTCGTCCTGGTCGGAGGCTCCACCCGGATCCCCAAGGTCCAGAAGCTCCTGCAGGACTTTTTCAACGGCCGAGAACTAAACAAGAGCATCAACCCAGACGAAGCGGTAGCCTACGGCGCTGCCATCCAGGCGGCCATCTTATCTGGCGACAAGTCTGAGAACGTCCAGGACCTGCTGCTGCTGGATGTGGCTCCCCTGTCCCTGGGCATCGAAACCGCCGGAGGTGTCATGACCGCCCTGATCAAACGCAACACCACCATCCCATCCAAACAGACCCAGACCTTCACCACTTACTCCGACAACCAGCCCGGGGTCATGATCCAGGTCTACGAGGGAGAGAGAGCCATGACCAAGGACAACAACCTCCTGGGTAAGTTTGAACTCTCTGGGATCCCCCCTTCCCCACGAGGAGTCCCTCAGATCGAGGTGACCTTTGACATTGACGCCAACGGCATTCTGAACGTAGCAGCGGTGGACAAGAGCACGGGCAAAGAGAACAAGATCACCATCACCAACGACAAGGGCCGGCTCAGCAAAGAGGATATTGAGAGGATGGTGCAGGACGCTGACAAATACAAAGCTGAGGATGACGCACAGAGGGAGAAGATGGCAGCCAAGAACTCCCTGGAGTCATACGCCTTCAATATGAAGAGCAGCGTAGAGGACGACAACATGAAAGGCAAGATCAGCGAGGAGGACAAAAAGAAAGTGATGGACAGGTGCGACCAGACCATTTCTTGGTTGGAGAACAACCAGCTAGGCGACAAAGAGGAGTATGAGCATCAGTTAAAGGAGCTGGAGAAAGTATGCCAGCCTATCATTACCAAGCTGTACCAGCAGGGAGGGATGCCCACAGGTTGCTGTGGAGATCAGGCACGGACCAGCTCTGGTGGCAGCTCCCAAGGCCCAACCATTGAAGAGGTTGACTAAAGTGAGGGACTTGTATAAAGGACTTTTCAAAATGTATAAGTATCACTGCATACAATTTGCTATTCAGGAAATACTTTGTACTTATACTTATTTCTACTGGTTAAAATGTTAATGCATTTTTATGGCTCAGTGCTATTTAAGAAGTGCGTTATATATTTATTGGTTGTACTGTAAAGATGACAATATATAAACATACTGAAAGATAAAAGAAAACACTGATGTAAATCTGTTGTTTCATACCATATTTCATTGCTGGACATTGCAAATAAAATGTATTGAAATAAGTTTCTAGGTCTGTTGGCTGTTTCCTTGAATTCCTTCTCATCATAACACATTCAGTATTCACATTTATATAATATTTCTTATACAATATTGTAAACAAAACTTTGATAGATGGCTAAACCACCAGAGATACCCTAATGGCCACAATGTTTAGGCTATCAACTCTTTATTCTCTGATAACATCTGATACAATCACTACGGTCCTTCTTGGAAAAAGAGGCACAAATACATTTCTGGCACATTTTAAAAAACTATTACAGGTCACAATTTTCTTTACTTTGTGCTTAATGGTGTTAAGCTCAGAGAACCAAATACTGTATAATAAATTGATTTTGAAGTATTTAAAGTGGAACTGACAGCATTTTAACTACTTTGCAGATATGAAACAAATGGGCAATCATAATATCAGTAAAACATCAAATTCCCAGTTTATGCTTCAAAAGCAACTTTATAAGAGGTTTTAAAAATAGCTTCTATTTGACTCAAAATTCCAGGAAGTAAAGAAAGGCATTGTTGGGAGAATAGATGGATGCAGTTCAATGCATGATTCATATAATCCACCAATACATTTCTTGGTAGTCCAAAAAATTTTGCTATCAGGTTGTAAATCACAGCTGGCCTGGTACATTGTTTGCTGCTGCCATTCATTCGGGATGCACCGTTTCAGTTTCAATAACTTAATATTTTGAACAAGAACAGACGACTTTAACTAATGCTGGGAATGTCAATGCAATGAAACTATAAGGTGTTGACCCATAAAATGTATGTTTCATTCAATGAAAAACAACCTATAGCTAAGTTATTGTTATTTAGAGTTATTAAATACTTTTTGATTAGGGTCGCAGCATATTATGCACATCTGCAAGCGTAGCAGCAAAGGCTGGACAAATGATTTATCTATTTTGTTTTAAAACGTTAAGATGCTATATACAGCATATGTACATAAGTGGACATTATAAAGGGCCATATTTTTTCAAATAAAACAATGGCCCGTTTGAGTCGCAGTTGCACGTCTTTTTGTAAAAACAAATCGCCTATGTCTGGCGAATTCGTTGGGTAATTCAAAACTTCTGTACACTGTAATGCATGATTGTACACTTGGGATTGGATTGTGGGTGTACTAATGCGTTGGTTCTATTTTGTTTTGTTTTACTATAACCTTAAAATGGTGACGATGTAGGTTGTGTAGCGGTTAGGGGTTATGGTGTGAAGGTTTGGCAAGGAGAGGTTTTTGTGCCTAGTCACAGACAGCTGTTGTGTTGTGTGCTGAAGTCCACAAGTGAAGGGAAAAAGTGAAAGAAGGAAAGCTTGTAGATGCGAGAAGGAATTTTACAACAAGCAAAGTGATAATGCTCTATGTGGCTGCTATGAAATTGAACTGTGTGTGGGTGATCAGGGGTGTATTCATTCTGCCGATTCTTTGGCAAAAAGTCTCTTAAACAGAACGAAATGGGGCGGGACCTACCTGAATGTGTCCAATAGAAACTCTTGAAACGTTGTGCAACTGTTTGTACTAAAGATTACACCCCAGATCAGCTAGATGCAGGCAAGAGTGTGCAAGGCGGTATTGAATGTGTCTCTGTCACCTTGATTACTCCAATTTGTCTCTCGACCTGTGTACCTAGAGTATACATTTTCATTGCTAGGCTATAGGTTGTAGCAATCTCTTGATTGGTATAGGGCAAATTTGAGTAACATGTAGTAGCCTAAACCTATTGATGTTACATTGAGCTGGGTGAATGGGAATATGAATGACAGTCATCCAATATGCTGTAATAGAAATAAGGCCATGGTTATAAAACAAAATCCTCCATAATCTTGAACGGCACAAACCGGCACTGCTGCGTATATAGTGTGAAGTGGGTCCTCATTTAGTAGTTGCATTGTGCTGCAGTGCGGTATGGTAAGGCACCTTTTAAAGTGTGTGAAATCTTAGTATTTTACTGTCAGCCATTGTTGCTGTTAATGCTCATTCAGACCACCAGAGAGCATTTTTGAGCACATCTACTCCAGCCTGAAAGAAATACTGCGGACCTACAGTAAGTACAAAATAAGGACATGTTGTCGACAGTTTTATGGGTTTAACTGAATGAATGATTATCTTGAAGAAATTAGTCGCCTTCTTTTCTTTCTAATGGGCAGCAAACTGTATTTTTTATTAATTTCAGTTTCACACTGTGGTAAATAAACATGTTAAGCCATATTTTCATCTAAACTCATTTCTATTTGATAGGGTGTCATTGAGGCCGTTTATGATATAAATTATTTTGTTATAAGATCACTGTTTGTTATGTGGCGTGTGTGTTTCTATACAATCATTCAAATTAGTTTCCAGCACCAATTAGCTGTTATGAGCGTTTCGGCTAGCTATTGTCCAATTTAATTTCTCATCAAGGTGTGAACTGCAACTCACATCCATTACTACTGTAAGCCCAGTATTCTAAAAATGAAAACACAGCATCTACAGTACTTTTTCATCAACATCTTTGTGTTTTTGTTAATAAAATATATTCTAATTCAATTTTAAAAAGACTGTTTCAAAATGCAGATGTTTATTAGGTTACTGTACAGCAGCTGTCACCAAACTAGGGGTCGGGACCAAAGCTCCCACTGGATATCTGACACCTCCTAACTTGATATTGTCTGGTAAAGACTCTGCATCAAAACTCTGCAGGACAGACAGTATCTTCTCTGTTTCACCCCGCTCTCCACCGGGTCTGCGTCACACCAAACGGCAGGCGTCACAGACACCGGGAATCTTCAATTTTAGTTGGTTCTCAACATTTAACACCACCCCAGTTATCACTCCTTTCAACAGCCCTCAGCTCCGGAGAGCATAGCAAATCAAAGTTCTTGTCCCAAGACGCGTGGTGTGTGGTATCTTGAGTTTTCCGCCATGTGGCGTCGACTCAAGAAACTCTAACAGTCGCCATTACACTTCTTCGATATGATATGATGATGGTCCGCAAACAAACGCTTAAAGTGCACCTACTGTGCTGGAATGTACGATCAATCATGATCTGTCCCTATTCTGTACTACCATGAACATAAAATTCAAAACCAAATAAATCCCTAACTTTTACCACACCCTCCACCCTACCCCCCAAAATACTCTCCCCAACCCCATTAAACTTTATCTATATCCTGTTGAAACACTCCACCTTTAGGATTGTTCAGCATGTCAATAACCATTTCAACAGTAACATCTATTACCCCCAATATCTCTTTTGCCATCTCCACAATAACCTTCAACCTGGAATTTCTGCTTTCCACAACCCGAGTTGTATTGTTAACCTTACCAATAACTATGACTATGAAATCAACTAAATTCATTAGGTAGGTCCACTTAGGTAGGTCCATAGTAGGTCCACGTAGGTAGTTCCACAGTAGTTCCACTTACTACAGGTACATCCATGTAAGCTCCATCAGTCCTCACTGTAGTTCTACCAATCTGTTTTACGGCCTCTGCATATGATACATCATGACTGATCCTATATCTCTGAGCCTCTCTAGCCTCTCTCTGTACCTGGCATCCACCAAATGCTGCGCTGTGTTCACCCCCACAATTACAGCACTTAACCTTCACATTGCTTCCACATTCACCGTAATCATGTGCCCCTCCACACTTGGCACATCTTTTCTTTCCTTTACACTGAGCAGCTACAGTCCTATTATTTGGCATTTAAAACACCACAGTGCATATGAGACAAATTCTCTAACATTGAAACTATCTGTACTTTTCCCATCAAGACTTTGTCAAACCCCAGCATCACTGATAAGCCTCTTTCCTACTGATCAACCTTAAGGCCTAAATCACTCTGCCTCCCTTTGCATTTTCTTTCATTTCGTCTGTTGACGTAGATATTGGGACCCCAGTGATGACTCTCGTCAATCTAGCATAATCACTAGGGACATGGCTTTTAATCTTCTTCCCATTAAGGTTTTCCATTTTCAGAATCTTCTCTTGCTGAGCCTGGCTACCACACAATATTAATAATCTACCGTTTCCGATGAACCAAGCTAATTTCACTTCACCTACCTCTTTCTCTACGGCATTAGTTAGTCGGATAGGGTGTAAGTGAGGCCCTGTGGTCTCATCAAACACTATCACCACTTTCCACTCCAACACATCATTAATCTTGCTTCCTACCTTGGCCCTCTTTATGCTTTTCATGATCTCTCTTCTTCCTATGTTTTTCCACTAAAGGCCACTCCCGTCCTTGACTCTCATCCTCCCACTCCATACCGCCAGAACTGACACCCATATTGTTTGCATTCCAGCACAGCTGTTGCTTCACCAACTTTTTCTCCATTTCCTCCATTTCGTCCACACTACTCGCTGCCATTTCCGATCTCTCGTCCCTTCCTCCAAAATCTTTGCCATGCTTCGCTTGCCCCACCGCCATTACACCTCACGGCCATCCTCCCCATTTAAATGTTTTATTTGGATGGGCAAGGAGGTATGGTAGGGCGGCCAGGCCCCCTAAGGCCCGCCCATAATGCTGACCCTGGTTTAAAGTTGAGAGATATCATTCACACAAAGTAATGAGACAGGGTGTGTAAGTATGCCTCCAGGATAATATGCTAAAGTTGGCCTCATGTAAAAAAAAAAAAAAAAAGACCAAGGACATCCTAAAATCCATCAGATTAACTGTTTTTAATGAAGCCAGCAATGCAAATAATTAATCTCAGTGATAGACAGTATACAGGTATTATTCAGGGGCGAAAATCTGATATCAACCTTGGAGGGGACAATTACATGACATTTTCTCAGGAGCAATTCCTGAGGGGGACACCAAAAGTAGTGCTGTAACACATAGACTATGTTGTAATATGTTAAATGTATATTGAGGGACCATAATCACTACTACTGGATAATTGTTAGGTACAGTAGTTAACTGAAGGGTTGTCCCAACTTGTTTAAATCATTATAATACTACTAATAATAATAGTTATAGCAGTGTTCCTTATCAGTGCAGTGTTCCTCTCTCTTGAAACGTCAACACTCTGTTTGCAAGAGTTTGCGGTTCTATAAATTGTGGGTGTGGCTGATATGGTTCTGTGTCATCACTGAGGTAACTGGACGATGCTGTGCCACTGTCCCCTATACTGGTGCTGCTGGCCACAAGGGTGACACCTGGTCCTGCCGTGGCTGTGACACTGTCCTCTGAAGTCTCTCTCCTTGGCTCTTTCCCTTTCACCACCCTCACTGACTCAGTCTGTCTCCTAGAAAAGAAATAAGGTGTTTGCTGTACTCCTAACTACCGGTACCCAAAACTACACAATTAATCACAACAGCAATACCATTGCCTTAAACAAATCTTAGTTTAGTCACCAGTTTAAGTTGAGAGCTGGGGTATCCATGGCATTTTCCAATTATGTCCCTATTTTACAAGTAAAAAAAATGGAGAACCTTTCATAATGTTGCCAAACAAAGACTCAACAAACTTACCTGAGACTCCCTGTCTCTGCCAGTCTGTCCCTGCCAGTCTGTCCCTGCCTATCTGTCCACAGCTCTGCTGTCTGTGTGCCATCTGTTGCCTGCTCTGCCTAATGACATCATTGTGAAACATTCCATTAGCATTTCACTTCTTTCTTATGAACATTTTATCAACTGGTCTTTGAGATATTAGGCTACTAGAGTTCTTACTTTGCGTTTTGGTGTCCTGAAAAATACTCTGATGTCCGTCTTTTTTCTGACATTTTTCTACCTGGCTGGCTGGCTGGCTGACCGGTCTAGCTGCACACACACACATTTACACAACACATGCTGCAATGTTTTGAAATTTTAACCTAGTTTGTTTCATATTGGCAGGCTTCCAACAATAGCTGAATTTGCAAAGCTAGCGAGCACCAATTCCGTTTCTGTGGTGTTTGCTATAATCTTTGCTACCTGGTTAAAGGTGGAAAAAAAAAAAATATTCACTAGCGACAATTTTGCTTTTGCAACGAGACCATTTAATATATTTAAGACAATGGTATAAGAGAGTGTAGTTCTGTTCAGTTTGGACTTCAGTTTATCGCTAACCTTATCACGGGGACTTTGAAGCACTACAGCTGCATGCTAATCTTGGAATAAACTCACGATAGCAAATATTCCATCTTTGACGACGCCACATAAATGGAATAGGTACTAGCTAGCTTGATAGTTAATGTTTGCTTTAGTTTGCGCGCTAGCTCTGCAAATTCAGCTAGTGTGTGAACCCTGCAACATTAAAAAAAAATATACATTGCTATGGCGCGATTGACTGGATTACCTCACGTCAGTTACGTACACTGAGTGCCTTTCGGACAGTAGATACGAACCCTCTATTACCTTGCAAGCTAAAGAACTGGCAGTGGATCAAATCATTGTGGGGCAAAGGGCGGGGGGGTCGCAATCTTGTGAAACTTAAAAACGCGCTATTAAGTGTCTATAATCAGCACAAGTGCTTTCATTGCGTATTATTAATATTATTGAAATTACATAGTTATGTTTACAGTGATATATTGGGGGGGACAAATCATATTTTTCCCAGGATGGGGGG
This sequence comes from Salvelinus alpinus, assembly GCF_045679555.1. Lineage (NCBI taxonomy): Eukaryota > Metazoa > Chordata > Actinopteri > Salmoniformes > Salmonidae > Salvelinus > Salvelinus alpinus. Next base: position 49,382,981 of record NC_092086.1, read on the forward strand.
GTCGTGTCCCCCCCGTCCCCCCTGGGATTTCCGCCTATGGTATTATTGCATGTTGACCTACCAATCGCAGTGAAATTAAGTCTAGTCATGATCAGTTTCATATATTTCATAGTATATTGTCTTGATAGCGGCATTGACGTTGTTGGTTGGCTAGCAAGCAAAACTTGACGTTAATTTACACACTGTTCACATTTGGGAAAACTGGTCCACCCACTTGGTAGCTAGCAGTGGAGGTTGGTGGGAGGAGCTATAGGAGGACAGTCTTTGAGTAATGGCTGGATTGGAATAAGTGGAACAGAGTCAAACGTGGTTTCCATATGTTTGATATATTTGATACCGTTTCATTTATTCCATTCCAGACATTACAATGAGCCCATCCTCCTATAGCTCCTCCCACCAGCCTCCACTGGTAGCTCGCTATTGATAGTTCAAATACAGCAGAATTATGTACTGATATGAAAGTGCAATTGTAAACCTAAGGGTTACACATTTTGTTTTTTGCCCTAGTACTACATAGCTGATTCAAATGATGAAAGCTTGATGATGAGTTGATTATTTGAATCAGCTGTGTAGTGTTGGGGCAAAAACCAATACGTGCACCCCTTGGGTCCTGAGGGTCGAGTCTGGCTGAAATGTACGAAAGAGATCCCAGGTGGAGGGTTCTCGGTTGAACGTGGACGCTCATCGGACAGTCTTTGCACTTTCAAACCCACGCCCACCATGATGTATAGCACTGCCCACTGGGAGAAATGGTGAAAAGAGTGGGCGTGGTTGAGTGGTAAGGCTAAAGCAACCGACTGGGGAGGTATATCTCACACAGCCAAAAGTCGGACACTAATGTGGTTTTCCAACAGCAAGGCTCAGATCAACATGGCAGTGTTGCCATTGTTAATAAAATGTTTTCATTGTAATGTTGAAAAAAACATGTCTCCTAACCACAAACGGAAATCATACGTGTGTACATTGTACAATCAATTAGTGAGAGAGCGCCTCAAACATCACATTCACATCACGGCACAGTTGGTTCCTGTTTCAGTCATGTCTGGTCACGTAAAAAAAACGAATGATTGGTTGGCAATAAAGCCTCCCACAATGCAAGAGATGGATGCAGGATGTTATGAAAAGAAACTTGCAGTTGACTGCAGTCAAAACGTCATGACCTTAGATCACATGATTTTTGTAATGCTGTTGACATGTAGGCGCAAGTCGGACAGGTATTATCCCCATAATGCAACACACTTTGAAAAGCCGACAAAAGTGATCCGCTCGAACGCGCCCAGTGTGCCCCCTCTTGGGGACTGAACAGCACAGGTTAACAATGCAGTGTGTGCATGCTCGGTTGCTCGTTTATTGACTGAGTGGCGTGACAAAAGTTGCATTACCGCCCCCTGCTGTGCAGTTTGTGTAATAGGTGATCTGATTAAATCTTGGCTGTCCAGGAAGGGACTAGTAGGAAAGATGATATCTGTGGGGTAGCTCTAATGATAGCTAAACAATAAACATTTAGCCACTTATAGCTAGCTATTTAGCTATGACCATATAATCAATTTGCTGTGGTTGAATGCAGTCTCTGTGTATATGCATTTAGACAATTTCTTCTGTTACTCAGCTGTCAATCGAAAACGTATGTACTGGTTGCCAAGTCGTTTGGGCTGTCTCCTCAGTCAGTGGCTGGTGGCTTTTTTGCTACTCAAGTCTACACTACATGTATGTCAAGTTTGTATTTGTAGCTAATGACAGTTCATACATTTCTTTCAGGCATTGATTCTTCAGCCAGATGACAAACATTGTCTGGTTGCCAGATCCAAATGTTATGTAAAGATGGGAGATTCTGATAATGCATTGAGGGACGCAGAGGCCTCTCTCAAGGAGGACAAAGAATTCTTCAAGGTGCAATTTAAACATTGGGCATCATTATTCAGCCCTGTTCTATTTTCAGCCTTTGGCTTTATTGTGTAGCTGTCATTGTATTATCTCTCAGCCAATGTTATTCAGGGAAGCTTTGTATTGTCTGTTTTGTTTGGAACGGAACAGATGTATCCCCCTGTTGGCCAGCTACTGTACTGAAATTCAAAGCTTTTTTCTTTTCAATGACCACTAGGGCACACTGTTGTTTCTGATTAGTCATCATTTCCCAAGCAAAATCCATTGATTTATTTGTATTCCTCATTTTCCAGGGTTTGTATCAGAAAGCGGAAGCTTTATACACCATGGGAGACTTTGAGTTTGCCTTGGTGTTTTACCACAGGGGGCACAAACTGCGGCCAGAGCTGCAGGAATTTAGACTGGGAATCCAGAAGGCCCAAGAGGCTATCGACAACTCTGTGGGCAGTAAGTATTCGGTCAAAATATTTTTGTAAAAGACCAACAGATTGAGTACCTCATTGTTCTCATAATGCAGTTTTTGTACGTTTTCCATATGGTTTTCTAAATCTCTTATCTTTCCACCACCTCAGGCCCCTCATCTGTGAAACTGGAAAACAAGGGGGACCTGTCCTTCTTCCACAAAGCAGATGAGGTGAGTCAATGGTAAAGCCTTGAGACGATGAGCTGCATCTTTTTCACAATTCCTCCCACCTCTGCACGCGTGTCATCCTCATGATGAGTTCTGTGTGTGGGATTGATTGGCAGGTGAAGAAGGGACGGCCGAAGGGGCTGATTCACCCCCCGAGAAGGGAGATGAGGCAGCAGAACAAGAAGACGCCTAAGAGTGAGAAGACAGCCAAGCAGCTTCTGGGAGAGCTCTACAGCGATAAGGAGTACCTAGAGAAGCTACTGAAAGATGAAGGTAGCGCAGCCAAAATTCTTTTACTTAGCACGTTTCTGTATTTTCACTCTTTCGTTTGAGTTTCAGTACACAATCAATACACTGTCACACTTGGGAAGATGCTCTTTTATCACGTACCCTATCTGGAGAATTGGCTTCTACGTGTCCTTTGATTTCCCTTACACAATCATTATTATCAGCATGAATTACAGAGCCCAGTGTGTGGTAAAGGGCAAATATTCCATTAAAGTCAAAGTCATAAATGGCCTCCAGACTTGGTGAAAGGTAAGATGCGGGGTGGGGAGAGACTGCAGGACCTCATCCTCAACTGCATCACCTATCTGGACACACGCACTGAGTTCTGGCGCCAGCAGAAGCCCATCTACGCACGGGAGAGAGACCGCAAGCTCATGCAGCAGAAGTGGAACAAGACCCGGCAGAACCCTCCCTCTGATCCCACCCGTTTTGTACTCAAGAGCCTGGAAGAGATTGATGCAGGTAAGATAGAACAGACCCAAGGATGAATATGATAGTTTGATGCTTATCAATACATCTTGGTCAATGGTAAACTCTTTTTTTTTCTCCCCTCTAAGCTTTGACTGCAGGCAATGCAGAGAGCAGCCTGAAGAAAGCTCGGGAGGTCCTGAAGTCAGTTCAATGCTGGTCAGAGGAGGTGGTTCCCAATAAGAAAGAGGTGCTGGGGAACCTTCACAGCTGCATTGGAAATGCCCTGATTGACCTGGGGAAAATGGACAGAGCACTAGACAACCATCAAAAGGACTTGGACCTGGCCAGGCAATGGTGAGTGCTGTGGAGTGGACACTTCATTTCAGTCTGAAAGGTACACTCAACTACGCATTTATTTTGATTGTGAGGCTAAAACGTTTAATTTGGCTCTATTACGCCAGGATTTTGGAGATCAAATGCTAACTTCCCCTCTTATTGGTAATGTTGAGAGGTTAGCATGTATTGGGGGCATGGTCTTTGTACATCTTTCTCACTCATCATTATTCATGGGTTATCCTGAATCATGATAGCTTCCACATTAATGTAGAAGTGTTCAGAAACGTTGTTCTTATTTACAATCAAAGTGATTCCAAAATGACACAATACATTATTTACCATTCATTTCTTTTGGGCACAACGTAATCCAAAACACAATCAAAACAAACAGCAAATGCATCCAGCAAGTTTGTAGAGTCACAAGCTTGATGTTGTCATTGCGTGCTAGGAATATGGGACCAAATACTAAACTTTTGACTTCATTTACTAAGTAAATGACACACTAAGTGAATTTGTCCAAATACTTGACACCTTCAAATGAGGGGACTAGATACATAAAGTGCATTCATATCTTAAAGGTAAAACAGATATGTATGAAAATAATCTCAAATAAAGGTGCCATTTTGTACTGTCTCCTCATATAAAACATTTGATCTCAAGTCCAAAATGCTGGAGTATAGAGCCAAATTAAGAGTTTTAGCTTCACTATCCAAATAAATACGTAGGCGAGAGTATATGATTTTCTAACGACCCACATTTCAAATCAAGTGCTGTTCACACACTGCATCTTATTGTTTTAACAGTGTTCTTTCACTTTCTTTGTTGTCCAACAGCAAACTCCCAGAGGCAAAGTCAAGGGCACTTGATAATGTTGGCCGAGTGTACGCCAGAATAGGAAAGTTCCCACAGGCTATCGATGCGTAAGTGGAAACTCAAAGTATATGGCATCACATCTGTGTTTTTATGTTTTGATTGTGTGATGAAGCAAATCGTTTTCTTTAATACAAAGGACTCCTAATGTATGGGTTCACTGTGTCATTCTATTCACTGTGTTTGTGTATTTGCTTCTCCATTCTCAGCTGGGAGGAAAAGATCCCCCTGGCCTGTGGCGGTCTGGAGAGGACCTGGCTGTTCCATGAGATAGGCCGCTGCTACCTGGAGCTGAAGCGTCACACCGAGGCCCGGGACTATGGCGTTCGCTCACTCGCTGTAGCCGATGAAATCGCTGATGAGAAGTGGCAACTGAACGCCTGTGTGTTGGTGGCACAGTCAGAGAGTAAGTACAGGTAGAAGTGTGGAGAAACCCTTCCCTTGTTTGAGTCGTTGACAAGTTGTGATGTGTATAGCATTGGCCCCCAGGCCTGTATTTTAAGTTCATCTTTACAGACTCTTAAAGAAAACGCCATTATCTCATGTCTGAGCTTGATCAAATTAATCAAATGTATTTTTTATGTACTGTGGTTCCATTGAGGGGCGGCAGGTAGCCTAGAGGTTAGAGTATTGGTACAGTGTTGTTTCGAATCCCCGAACCGGCATGGTGGAAAAATCTGCCGTTCTACCCTTGAGCAAGGCAGTAAACCCCCACACCTGCTCCCCTGGCGTCGATGCCGTGGACGTCGATTAAGGCAGCCCCCCGCACCTCTCTGATTCAGAAGGGTTGGGTTAAATGCGGAAGACATATTTCGGGGGTTGAATGCTTTCAGTTGTGCAACTGACTAGGTATCCCCTTTCCCTTGACGTTTATGGGATTGAATGGGAAAATGTTCATACAATTCTGATCAATGCTAATTCTTTTGAATTACAACCTGGGGACAACCTAGAAACTTTGGACACAAGTTTTGATTTCATAGAAACTGTGATTAGTCTTGGTCTACTTGATCTTGGTCATAGCATTAAACTGGTCCTAACAGTCCTTTCCTTATGTGTCCCCTCCCAGTGAAGCTTGGCAACTTTAAATCCGGTGTTGCCCACTTTGAAAGAGCTTTGGACAGGGCTAAGGTTCTCCAGGATGACCCTGCGAGGGATGCCATCCAGAAGGTTACCTGAACATCCTTGTCAATTCAAGTCACTTCTTTCCTATTGTCAAATCACAATGGCTCACTGATACAATATTTTATGCCCTTATTTAGGCTCTCCGTGAGGCAAGGCAACCTTTATGAGCGCTCATCAGAAGATGACTGAAGAGGAGCCACAGACAGATTTTCAAAGACAATGTAATAAAAATTGTCTTTTAAATATGCTTTTCTGACCTCCACTTGAGTTTTTTGCATACTTTATTTTATTTTTTGATTTACGTATTTAGAAATAGAAAAATTGCACACGTACAAAATGTACATACCCCTTACAGAATAAACTTAGGAGATACAGCTGAGGAAAGGACTTCACTTGGGTGGGAACAAAATTGAATTATCCTATGATGTATTACTTTGAAAATCTATTATTCATCTACACAGGAATTCAATCATTACAGCTATGTAGTATAATTTGATGTCTTCCTTTTCATTTATGTGTTTCCTGTAGTATTGCAATAAATGCATGTTTCCAATGTAATGTTTTGTAGTGTCTCATTAATAAAGCGTTTTGTTAAGCCTTGCCTAGTGTTTCGGAGTCATCTTTGTTTGCAGTGTAACGTGCCACCGACTAATGATCCAGAAAGCAATTACTGTGTGTTGAGTCGTTGGCACTTGGCACACATGGTATTGTTAATCTAATTCAAACTATCTGAGAGACAGAGAGAACGACCCAGAAGCTTTATACAAGGAAATATAGTTTAGAAAGACGGTTAAGATGTGTTTGGATTGCCTTATGAAACTCATGAACTTTTGCTGATCTGGCACATTTTTCAGCAGAGCCTGTTAGCAGGTGTTGGGTAACTTGGGTTTAATTGCCTGTGCCAATGTGCATGTAAGCAGGCCATTGGAGACGAAAACAACAGACATGTACTGACTGGCACAATGCACCCAGTCAAAAATCATCTTACAGTTCTTTAGAACTGTGTACACGTTTCCCTGTAGTGTTTTTCTATCTGATTACAAGGCTAGTTCCCTTTACTTCTGCACTCTGATATCATTGTTTCAGACTGGCATGCTGACAACGCTGTTATTCACTAGGTAGCTGGTTCTCTTTATATGGGTATTAAGAAATCCTGCCATGTTATCAGATCAGAAATTGATTAGACTCATCTAATCTCATAAAGTCCCCAAACTGTTGAGCAAAATTCCTTTACAGAACATGCATTTCTGGAAATATTTTTATACAGAGCTTTATTTTTCAAGGAGTTTGTGTTGTGGAAGAGGACCTAAAATCAATAACTGCCAAGATATAAAATGACTCATTGTTGTCACTTACGCCATGAATTATCAGACTTTCTGGCATTATTGCCATGGCTTGTGGAATTTCAATTCAACAAAACTCATATTTAATTTCCTTCTCAGCTGGGAGCCAGGTCTACATTGTCATTGCTGGGCCGTTCGCGTTGATAAGAGCGGGGGCGCGCAAACGATAGGAAGCACCCCACCCTCAAGAGCACTAAGCCTTGCGCGTGCTCAAGAGACAGTAGTTTCCGTTTTGTTTCCTGCGTGTTGTGGGCAGATTTCTGCGCGGAGCGCCCACTGTCCACTGCTTGCCAGCTTTGAAAACGCCTAAATTGCAGAGTCAGCGGCATACTCCTGACACAACAGGCACGGTAAGAAACCTCCGTCGGTAATCTCGTCCCATCCATAGCAATATGGTAGTTAGCCTAAATCGCCCGATTAGAAACTGCTGTCATATAGAACGATCTTGGAACTTGACTGACGTGATCAACATTTTCAGACATACCATTTCTTTAGCTTTGAAATAGGCTATCGTTATTGTTCAAACGTGGCATCTAGATTTTGACATGACATTGCCACGCTGATTTTGTTTTATCTGTAGCGTGGTGATTACATTGCAGCCACTCCCCGTTTCACCATTTCATTGTTACATGGTAGCCGCGTTTACACCGTCGCACTTTAAACATTATTCTCATCTGACCGTCTTTTACTGAATATTCACTTCCTATAAATATTGACCTTTGAGTTATTTCGAATGTCGTTTGTTTCTTGGGCAACTTCTCTAGCCTGTAACGGGATGACCAGGATTTTTTTTTGTCATCTAATTTCACGAACCAATAGGACGTTGTGCTACTGACTGTTACTCAAATTATATATTCTACGTACTTTTCTTGGTGTTACTTGCGATTTTTATTCAAGTGCGTTTTAAAGAGGCTATACGAGCCCTTGTCCACACAAAAGGTTGGTATAATCAGTCGCAGGTGTTCATTTCTCACCCCGGCCTAGTCGTCGGAGGCTGAGCACGCCTCTACTTTATATTCGGCAATTTTGCGTAGCCTATATCTGAATCTTTTTCATTAGTCGATCTAATTCCGTACCAAATTGGTGATGCATATTTTATCGGTTTTATTGATGAATGTTCATGCATTCTAATTGACGTTTGTTTCTTCCCCAGTTACGTATTTCCCACCTAACGTTACATGTATAACGCAGACTGGCAGTCGTTCAAGCCGATTATGTGGATGTTTTGAGAATTGAGCCATGAAGGCATACATTACACACGTCCTCGTCTCACACACCACTCCAAAGATGCCAGCTGTGCTTAAACCATTTACTAATCAGGTCGATAGAGCCAAGCCAACCACCCAATGCCTTTTGTCAAACCGGCAGAGGCCTTGCCCACGATGAGCTCTCTGAGTCGGCAGGACCCCAGAGGTGCGACAGAGAAACCGCTGCAGTACAGTAATTAAATTAGTCTGCTGCTCCCTACAACGCTTATTAGAAATACCTAAATGTATCAGTTGACTCCCTCACTAAGATAAGTGTGGTATCCCAAATATTTGCATAAGGGAAGAGTTGTCAAATGTTGTACTTTTTCTTTTACAGCTTGAAGTTTAAATGAATTCCAGCGCCATTGCATTGTTTGTATGCTGTTTTATTTTGATAAAGTTCCTGGTTTCCTTAAGTATTGAATTTGTATAAGTTTCATTTGTATCATATCATTGCATTTATTTTCACGTTGTAAATCTTTTGTTTAAACCAGTGTTTATCATTAGGTCCATTGAGGAACCCAGATATGGATGCTGAGCAGAACCAGGTGTTGGACGCCGCATCAGAGACTCGAGAGCAACAGGAGACTGGAGCAGGAGACTGTCCCCAGTCACAACTTGACTCTCCAATAGAGCCTGCAGAATCACCAGTGAATAGGCAAGAAATGGCGCATTTGCAAGCTGTGGTGACAGAATCAGGGATGTCAGAAGAAACGCAGGAGATTGAGCCTAAAGCAGAAAAAGCACCAAAGAAAATGGTTGTATCTCCTGAAAAGGTTCCAGAGACCTCTACAGAAGTTGTGACTAAAGCAGAGAAGTACCCAGAAAAACAACCAGAACTAGAGAGCTCAGAGGTCTCTGAGCCAGCTACAGCAAAGTACGTAGAACGCGAAAACATCCAGACCGCAGAGCCTAAAAAGCAGCCAATGCCAGAGAAAACACGAGAGCCTCTAGCAGAGAATAACATTGAAACTGCGCCAGAGAAAATGGCAGAACCCGTCCCAGAGGCTGTTAAACTGTCTGAGCAGGCAGCGCCCGAGCCTGTCACACAGCCAGAATCTGAGGACGTGAAACGGCTTGAACCAGAAAAGAAAGGGCCTGAGGAATCTGAGAAGCAGGCAGAATCTGGTGTTGTGTTGGTGGCGCCAGCGATGCAAGCGGAGCCTGAAACTGTAAAGGAAGTGGAGGCAGACAAACAGACTGAAGCTGAAATTGTACCGGAATCAGAGCCAAAGAAATCTGTAGCGGCTGAGACTGTGAAGAAAGTGGAAGCAGAGAAACCAGTAGCAGCTGAGACTGTGAAGAAAGTGGAAGCAGAGAAACCAGTAGCAGCTGAGACTGTGAAGAAAGTGGAAGCAGAGAAACCAGTAGCAGCTGAGACTGTGAAGAAAGTGGAAGCAGAGAAACCAGTAGCAGCTGAGACTGTGAAGAAAGTGGAAGCAGAGAAACCAGTAGCAGCTGAGACTGTGAAGAAAGTGGAAGCAGAGAAACCAGTAGCAGCTGAGACTGTGAAGAAAGTGGAAGCAGAGAAACTGGTAGCAGCTGAAATTGTAAAAGAAGTAGAGTCAGAGAAACAGGCAGAAGGTGATGCAGTGGAGCAGCAGAAGGCAGAAGTTGTCGAGCAGGTCCCTGCTCCTGGCACTCTGTCTTTTGCTTTCCTGGAGCATGAGCAGACCAAAGCCACCCTTCGCACCTCTCGCACTCTAATCATCCTCAGAGGCCTCCCCGGCAGCGGCAAGAGCCTCTTGGCACGTGCCATTGCAGATAGCTACCAGGGTCTCTGCACTGTCTGCTGTGCTGATGACCATGGTGTGAAACCGGAGAGTCCAGAAGCATCGGCAGATGGGTACAAGGCTTTTGACGATGCTGTGGTAGCCTGCTGCAGTGTAGGAACATCTGCTCAAGTGATAGTGGTGGATGACACCAACCATACCCATGATCGGCTGGCCCGTCTGGGGGAGGTGGCAGAGCAGCACCGGCTGGTGGCCATGTTTGTGGAGCCCCGCACTGAGTGGAGCAGAGACTTGCCACAGTTGGCCAAGAGAACTCTGCGGGGGCTAGAGGAAGCCCAGATCCAGGCCATGAAAGTTCCTCTTGAGGAGATGTCCCTGCCCCTTTTCTTTGGCTGGTTCCTTCTCCCTGGCATCCAGGACAAGGTCAGGTGCACGTCCATGGATTTCCTGAAGACATTGGACACGCTTGAGGCCTTCAAGAAGAACTTGCCAGACTGTGAGTTCAGCACAACTGTCTTGTGATACACACAATTATATTGTTTATCTAAATCAGATTTTAGTTTCTTGAGCTTGACTGTGACAACTGAGCTTGCTTTGTTTTTTCAGTCACTGTTGAGGCTGAGAAAGAGGTGGACCTGGAGCAGTATTTCCAAGCCAATGGAGCTCTTCATTGCACTACCAAATTCTGTGACTATGGCAAGGCTGAGGGAGCCAAGGAATATGCAGATAAACCAGTAAGTCTGAAAGAATATTGAACAAAAATCTAAATGCAAAATTTTCAACGATTTTACTGAGTTACAGTTCATATAAGGAAATCACTTGATTTAAATATATTAATTTAAGCCCTAATCTATGGATTTCACATGACTGGGCAGCGGCTGGCCACCCACTTGGGAGCCGGGCCCAGCCGATCAGAATGTTTTCCCCCATAAAATGGTTTTGTTAGACAAATACTAATCCGTTTCATCAGCTGTCCAGGTGGCTGGTCTCATACAATCTCGCAGGTGAAGAAGCCTGATGTGGAGGTCCTGGGCTGCCATAGTTACATGTGGTCAGCGGTTGTGAGGCCGGTTGGACGTACTGACAAATTCTCAAAAATTATGTTGGAGGTGGTTTATGCTAGAGAAATTAACATTCAATTCTCTGGCAACAGCTCTGGTGGACATTCCTGCAGTCAACATGCCAATTGCACGCTCCCTCAACTTCTGTGGCATTGTTGTGACACAACTGCAAATTAGTGGCCTCTTGTCTCCAGCACAAGGTGCACCTGTCTAATGATCATGCTGTTTAATCAGCTTCTTGAAATCCACACCTGTCAGGTGGATAGATTATCTTGGCAAAGGAGACATGCTCACGAACAGGGATATAATATAAACAAATGTGTGTGCAAAATAAGCCTTTTGTGCGTATGGATAATTTCTGGATCTCTTATTTCAACTCATGAAACATGGGGAAAACTTTACATGTTGCTTTTATATTTTTGTTTAGTGTATATTGGTGATGGGAGATATTTGTCAAATGCAACCTCATCCTATTAAGCCATTTGTTACACACCTCATATTGGCCTCGTTTTATGAATTTAAAATCTGATGACCAGTGCGTTGTTTAAATGTATTTTCACTTTTCAGGGGACCATTTTGAAATAACCTCTTTTTCTTCCCACTCTAGGCTGTTAAAGAGTTGTATGGCTCTGCGTTTGAGCTGTCCCTCAGCGCCCTCTTCGTCACACCTCGCACTGTTGGTGCCCGGGTTTCACTCTCTGAGGATCAGTTAACCCTGTGGCCTGCCGACGCTGAGAAGGAGGCAGTCCCTCTAGTCCCGGCTGCCGCCACCCTGCCCGCTGGCAGCCGTGCCCACATCACCCTGGGCTGTGCGGAGGGAGTTGAGCCACAGCAGACGGGCTTCGACCTGCTGGAGATCCTAGCGCTGCAGCAAGAGGGTCAGGAGGGAGAGCTGGTGGAGGAGATGGAGCTCGGCTCCCTGGCCTACTACGGCAAGGGGAGGTGGCTGCTCAGTCTGAGGGAGCCCGTCTCCGCCCAGGCCTGCTTCTCCAGCCTCTACGGGCCCAAGAAGGCCGACACGACCAAGAAAGACGGGGACAAGAAGAAGAAGCAAAAGTGCACCATACTGTAAAGGAGAGGGGGAAGGTGGTGGTAATGGATGTCTTGGGATGAGTGGCGTACTAGTGTTCTGATTTGTCTGTGGGGAGGTTTGTGCTACTTTTGGGGTTTGGGAGGCGTCTTGGATATCCACCCCAAATCCACAAGCTGTGTGCCTTTCTCTGTTGCTTTGCTGCACAAGCCAAGAGGCCTTTAAACCACAGTTTAGGTCGAGCTTAGCATCTTGTTCAGTGTCTTGTCATGCGTTTTAGTGCCATAGTTGCAATTGGATAGGATTTCTGTAGACAAGGCCTGATTTCATGGCTCAGATGTAGTACTGCTGCACCTAGTACCGCTTCTCCCCATTTGTGACCACTATTTTTCCCTACTCAATTCATGTCTAACACTATATACAACCCTTTCTGCATATGTCAGTGTTAAGCATTTAGATGTGTTTTCATGTTTGGTGTGAGTGGCTCAAATAGTGTTTTCATTGCATGCCAGGTTTTTCACTTTAGCTGATGTAGTTCTAGTCATGATTAGCTCGTTTGCTAAAGAAGTTGCACATCTCTTTCAGTAAATTCTTGTGACACTGGTCATTTCCTGTGATTTAGTCAGTCAGCCCTGTCATGTGTTTGTGCATTTGTATGTGTGTGTTTGGTACGAAGGAAAGAGCTGGGTAATTTCATAAGTAGCTCATGGGCCAAAAAAGGGTGTCTGTGTGCTTGATTTGATGAACTGTGAATGTCATTCATAGAGGCCATTCCTGATGAACTCTTTTTGCACGATGCAGCAGAAATCAAAAGGGAGAATGCTGATGAATGTGCAGTTTGTTTCATTAGCTGGCACTTACTTGGTACTTATCAAATGCTGTGAAACCAAGGCCACAATTTGCAATATTCTGTAGTGTAGGAGACTGCAGCCTGGGATCATCCCTCTTTCTGTCAACCAGTTTTCGCATGTCAACTTGTATGTATCCACTGTCTGTTCATGACTGATGTGTAGGTCTCTTAGGGCAAAGCCATGCTTGTGTAGTTCTTCCAATGAGTCACTATTTTTGCACATGTTTTGTACACTTATTAAAGGAATTTGTTTTGCGCCAAATATTGTCTAATGCAATTTGTACTGTTACACCCTGTTCAAGACTGTTTTCTTTTTCTCTACACCAGTGGTGAATTAAGCATGAAAGTCTCGGTGAGGCAAAAAATAAGTGGGATGCCAGCAAAGCCACTATACTATACAATACATTAATTGCACTATACCACTGCTACAGCTGGCTATCAGCGGAGCCTTGTCTGTCAGCGAGACAGTTAATTCGGCCTCATTTACTGCCTTTAAAAAATAATAACTGCTCATATGGCTGACTTGCTTAAAGAAATGTGGTTTTCTACTGATAAATAAGATGTACAAACTGGCATAAGGTGACGACAAGCAGATTAGAGGCAAGCTGTAATTTCAATTAAGACATGAGCAAGCTAGGATGGACGTAGTCAACTTTGTTCAGTACTTTTGAAATGTACAGTGACAGAATTCAGAACATGGGCTGTTCTTACTGTGCTCTCCCTGTACACCAAGTCAGAACCGTAGGATAAATAAAGGTGGCATATAAGCAGACAATGAAAGCTCTTACAATATTTGATTACTTTTTTCAAAAACTGGTTATGGGCTACATGTGCACCAACAAGTCAGACACAGGTGAAAATAGACCTAATTGGGGTGAGGCACATGGGCTACTAACAGCTTGCTACACAACATACACTTAGTATTACTTTTTTAGCTACAGTATACATATCTCCCTGGCATATAACATTTATGCAGAAGCATACAAGACATGTTTGGACTCACCTTGTACTGTGCTCACTTGAACATTTTTTGTCATCAAACTTTGTCATTTAAGTCTGGCATTCTCTGCATTTAGGGTGCTTTCAAGATAACTGGGAACAACTTCCAAACCACTCATTGTTGTATTTGCGATTTCCAACTTGTGTAATGTTTATGTCCAATGGCCGATGAGCACCGATACATTGTATCTATAATTTCTGTTCGTTATTTCTCTTCGTATGACTAGGATTAAAAAGGATTTGCCAGTAGATTGTCAACTTGATTCACAATGATGACGGCTAGCTAAGATTTTGAAAGTATGATGTTGAAATGATCAGTCCAATCAAAGCTACTGTAGATATAACGTGATGTGACATAATTGTATCTGTGGCCAATGAGCTTGAGCCTTCTTGGATGGGCACTTCTAATGTAACTCTATGGCAGCACCCAAGGGGCTAGAATTTTAGAGCTCTACCCTTAGACTTGGTGGTGACGTAGTGTCCCCATGAGTGACAGAACACTGAGCCAATCATGGCGCAACACTCCGTATTTTCTGCTGGCTTGCCCCACCACCACAGAAAGCACTGAGCTAAGCTGAAACACCTGCATTTTGGAGCTGCCTTACTCAAGAAAACAAAAAAGAGACCATGTTTGTATGCAGCTTTATTAACTCAATGATATATATATATTTTTTTACATTGTTTGCAAACTGATATGTGACACGTATTAATCCCAAAATAACATGCAAAACAGGCTAAACATGTGGGGATGCCCTGAATGATGGGTCACCACTGCTGGCACCCATTTGAACAGTTAGGAAGCTATTGACTCTTGACACGGTACAGTGAGACTCAGGCATTTTGTTTGTAGATGGAGAAGTTGACCAGCAGATGGCACTCAGCCTCCGGATACGATAAGTACAATGTATGAAGAGAACATGATCTAAAGTATATTTCTCATCAGGCCAGTCAATGTTTGAATCTCCCAAAACTGAAGTGACATTGTTTCATCCACTTTTGAGGAAGTGTATCCTAGGCCACAGGCTCTCAAACACCCATAATCCTACCTTCGTTACATTTTATTCTGGAGAGGCTCTGAGTTGAATGACCCAATTGTCAGACTGTCTAGTGGTGTGCCATCACCTCCCATTGCACCATATTTCACCACAACTGTGCAAGTTTTGATATCAATCATTTACACACCGGTGTGTATGAGAGAAAGAATTGCAACTCTTACCAAGGTCTGTATTGCCAGCTGCACTAGACTGAGGATTACACACACTGACTGTACAGGGCACTTGGCTCATCTGACTAATATGATGCAAAAGAGTCTTGCTCCTACCAAATGAAATTGCTCCACCTTGAAATGGTCTGATTTTATTACACATTTTAATGTATTACCCTGGTTCTGTTCGTCATACCGTAATGAACTATCTATACTAGAAAAAATATTGCATTGGTTAGACAGCTGGTGTTGACATAATTTTTTGTTAGCGTTATTTTATTTGGAATTTGTTTATTTGTGCACAAGGCAATACAACACAATGTGATGAAAGGCAAGGCAAGCGATAACTGCATGTGCAGGATAGGTAAAAAATGATTACGATCTGGGATCCTTCAGACTTTCCTACCCTAAACCCTAACATTAACCCCTTACCCTAACCATAACCCTTATCTAACCTTAACCCTTAACCATTTTCAAATTCAACTAAAATCGGGATTATATATACACTAGATGACTAATAGGGGCATTGTGTTGAAGCCACCTTGCCTCCATCTTGGCACTCCCCCAAGGTTGTAAAATATATTTTGGAAGCTATAAAATGCATTTATTAATGTCTACACTCGTTTTGCCACATGTATTCTATTAAAGACACCTTAATGCATACTTTTAAATGATATTATGTGAGCTAAACATACAAAATATATATATATATAAACATTTCCTTAAAGTAGACTTTTTTTTAGATGACTAATGTTACTGTCCCCACTACAACTAAAAAAGTACTTAAATACATGCTATTTTCTTCCTTGAAACATTTAATTGAAATATAATTCAATGTATTCCTATGGAGTAGTGCTCCTACTGGTGAGTGCCAAAATGGCCGACCTTTCAAAGCCTTCTCAATAACCAAAGACAGAGCATCAGCAAACCATGGTTTGGTTTAAATGCATCATTGGACGTCTCAAGGATCTCAGATTGCACGGAGCCCCAAAAACCCCTGAGGCGCATAAGATACCTCCCCTTTCAAATATTACTAGAACAAAATAAACCAAAAAAACGGTATCCTGTTTAATCAAACAAAGAAACAAATAGTTTGGGATTCACACAAATAAGAATAAAAATACCAGGGGTAAAGAAAAGCACAATACTGCAGTTTGTACAGTTTACTTCAAGGCCACTGAATGAAAATGCCTTTGGTGAATCATTGGCTACATGTTTATGTATTTCTCTATATATGGTCAAGGCCAAGAGCAACGGGAAAATATAAATAGCCTTAATGTAGATGGACTTCAGTTCACTGGTGCCAGAATGTACTCAGACTATTAACTATTAGTATAATTGAAAGAGGGAGACAATTTTACTATTTTTTATACATGATCATGTGATTCCATTCTGATTGGCTACAATACTAAACAGACAATACCAGCCAATCAGTGTCCTACAGTTGAATAGCGTAGTCGTTTCTTTCACCGAGAGATGGGTGTGAGCGTTATGAAGCAACAGCCATGGGGTGGTGTGACCCAATCGGAGAGCAGGAATATATCAGCCAAGTCTATCGTCAGATAGGAAGAGGAGAGAAAACTGAGGAGAACCCAGAAGTGTAGTCAGTGGTCCACGCCGACAGCCAAACCACAGATAGAAGAAGAGGAAGTTAACAGTATCTTTGGCCAAACTGTCCCTTCCCTAGAATTGCCGGCTGAAATCGTTTCACATCCGAAACGATCCAAATCTTCTCAACACAAAACCTGGGAGATCTTTTCCACAACTCTCAAGATATAAAGGTGAGATACATCTATATCTAGATGTTTACAGATTGCAAGGAGTAATTGAAAGCTGACTTGAAAGTTACATAAAGTAGTGTAACATGCGCAGTAAAAAAATAAGCTAACACAAAGTGTGTGTGCATGTGTGTGCGTGAGTAAGGGAAAGAAAGAGACAGGACGAGTTGAACTGGTCAATCAACAGTACCCGTCTTGAATTCTTAAAGAATGAAGACATTATGACATAGTTTATTTTAAAATGTGTCGCCTCATGGGCTGTGGCTGGTCTAATGCCATAAAAGCATGTTTATTTGTTTAAAATTTTCGTATTAACCTTAATGTAGTTATTTATTGCCATTTAATCATTTTCACCTATTTCATTCTGGTAAAATGTAAATCATAATGAATGAATCATTTATTTATATTTAACCTTTATTTAACTAGACAAGTCATGTCTATGGCATGTCTTTGACTAAATCAAATCACATTTTATTGGTCACTACACATAGTCAGCAGATGTTATTGCGTGAGTAGTGAAATGCTTGTGCTTCTAGTTCCGACAGTGCAGCAGTATCTAACAAGTAATGAAACACTTCCACAACAACTACCTAAAGCACACAAATGTAAGTAAAGGAATGGAATAAGAATATATACATGTATGGATGAGCAATGACAGAGCGGCATAGGCAAGATGCAATAGATGGTATAAAATACAGTATATAAATATGAGATGAGTAATGCAAGATATGTAAACATGATTAAAGTCCCATTATTAAAGTTACTAGTGATCCATTTTATTAAAGTGGCCAATGATTTCAAGTTTGTATGTAGGCAGCAGCCTCACTGTGTTACTGATGGCTGTTTAACAGTCTGATGGCCTTGAGATAGAAACTGTTTTTCAGTCTCTCGGTCCCAGCTTTGATGCACCTGTACTGACCTCGCCTTCTGGAAGGTAGCGGGGTGAACAGGCAGTGGCTCGAGTGATTGTTGTCCTTGATGATCTTTTTGGCCTTTCTGTGACAATTTGGTGCTGTAGGTGTCCTAGAGGGCAGGTAGTTTGCCCCCGGTGATGTGTTGTGCAGACCACACCACCCTCTAGAGAGGCCTGCGGTTATGGGCGGTGCAGTTGCCTTACCAGGCGGTGATGCAGCCTGACAGGATGCTCTCAATTGCGCATCTGTAAAAGTTTGAGGGTTTTAGGTGACAAGCCACATTTCTTCAGCCTCCTGAGGTTGAAGAGGCGCTGTAGCGCCTTCTTCACCACGCCGCCCAAACATATCCACAGATGATGCAATCTCTATTGTACTCCACACTGCCCTTTCCCACCTGGACAAAAGGAACACTTATGTGAGAATGCTATTCATTGACTACAGCTCAGCGTTCAACTCCATAGTACCCTCAAAGCTCATCACTAAGCTAAGGATCCTGGGACTTAACACCTCCCTCTGCAACTGGATCCTGGACTTCCTGACGGGCCGCCCCCAGGTGGTGAGGGTAGGTAGCAACACATCTGCCACGCTGATCCTCAACACTGGAGTCCCCCATTGGTGCGTGCTCAGTCCCCTCCTGTACTCCCTGTTCACCCACGACTGCATGGCCAGTATACCTTTTTTGCACTATTGGTTAGAGCCTGTAAGTAAGCATTTCACTGTAAGGTCTACCTACACCTGTTGTATTCGGCACATGTGACAAACAAACTTTGATTTGTCATGTCTGTGGATAGGGGGGTGCTCCCTCTGTTTCCTGAAGTCCACGATCATCTCCTTTTGTTTTGTTGACGTTGAGTGAGAGGTTGTTCTCCTGACACCACACTCCGAGTGCCCTCACCTCCTCCCTATAGGCTGTCTTGTCATTGTTGGTAATCAAGCCTACTACTGTTGTGTCGTCTGCAAACTTGATGATTGAGTTGGAGGCGTGCATGGCCACGCAGTCATGGGTGAACAGGGAGTACAGGAGGGGGCTGAGCACGCACCCTTGTGGGGCCCCAGTGTAGAGGGTCAGTGAAGTGGAGATGTTGTTTCCTACCTTCACCACCTGGGGGTGACTCATCAGGAAGTCCAGAACCCAATTGCACAGGGCGGGGTTGAGACCCAGGGCCTCAAACTTAATGATGAGCTTGGAGGCTACTATGTGTTGAATGCTGAGCTGTAGTCAATGAACAGCATTCTTACATAGGTATTCCTCTTGTCCAGGTGGGATAGGGCAGTGTGATGGTGATTGTATCATCTGTGGACCTATTTGGGCGGTACGTAAATTGAAGTGGGTCTAGGGTGACAGGTAAGGTGGAGGTGATATGATCCTTGACTAGTCTCTCTAAGCACTTCATGATGACAGAAGTGAGTGATACGGGGCGATAGTAATTTAGTTCAGCTACCTTTGCCTGAGGTTTTCTTTTTAAATCAGAATGTTCAAGTGATCATGCATTTTAATAAACTTGGAATAAGATTATTTGAGAATCTTAATTGACACATCATGCATTTTTTTTGTCCACTCTCAAAACATAGCTCTTGCTTTTTTGAAACCACTTCCTTGCTTTTCCCAAGTTCATTGTCCAGACAGATATTTTCTCTAGCAGGCAGACAGATGTTTTTTTTTTTTACTTTTTGAAGCACTGAGGTATTTTTGTAATTTCTACCTGTCAGAGCCAGGTGCAGATGTTTTGGTGGTGTTGTAGTATAAGGGAAGGTAATCTGGAGGTGTAGGGGACCAGGCCAGGTTAAGGTTAATTGCATTCTGACTTCAGTGCTGTGAAAGTGCTTTTCACAGAAAACAGAATTTGTCTATCAGATATTCTGATGAGAAGAAGCCTGTGTTTCCGCTGTAGGTGTCCGTGGTTTTGATAAGTGTGTGTGATAGGCATATTTTCTGGTGTTTGTGCCTTCATTCGTGTGCGTTTTGTGTGCCTCATATAGCAGTCTACAAGCGTTGCGCTTCAACCGCTCTTGATCAATGTTTTCCGTGCCGGATATTTCATAGCGCTTACAAGCCGCTAGCAGAGGGGAAGTAGACAGATATACTGTAGTGAGTCTGTCTCCTCCCCTTCTGTGTTCTATTGGCCTGGGACCAGAACTATAGTGACTCAGGAAGAGGAGAAGAGGGTGCAATACTGAAGATGCTCCAACACCACCTCCATTCATTTATCTAATCAACGGCTAGCAGGGCAGCAGCCCAGAGCAAAGCCTTCTCTGGTAGATACCAAGGCTCTTTATCTAAACAAATATATATATATATTTGACCCCCTTTTTTCGTGACATCCGAATGCTATCCAATTACGATCTTGTCTCATCGCTGCAACTCCCCAACGGGCTCTGGAGAGGCGAAGGTTGAGTCATGCATCCTCCCGAAACAGGACCCGCCAAGCTGCGCTTCTTAACACCCGCCTGGGATCAAACCCCAGGCTGTGGTGACGCCGCAACACTGGGATGCAGTGCATTAGACCACTGCACCACTCGGGAGGCCACAGGGCTCTTCATCTGATGAAGGACACCGAGAGCAAGTTGACTGGCTGCTCCATCACTGCAAGAATACTGAAGAGTAACTTGTTGTTTTATTGTCAATTTCTTAGTAGTGATATTACAGAGACTAGTGACTGAGTGGGTTTGTATCAGCACAGTAATAGGACACGTTTCTCATCATTGATATCCATCTGGTCTGTGGTAAAAGAAATGATAACGCTCTAAGTGAGTGTAGCAGGAAACCAAGGCCAGATCAATAACAAAATAATTGATACATTGTGCTGGCGGAAGGAAAGAGAGGGGGGCTGGGGGATAAAGAGGGGGCAGGTGGAGTGGTGGAGGTTGGTCACGTTTGGTACTGTGAGTCAGGACATCCAAGTACCACGTTCTTCTGTATAATATCCAGAATGATTTCTTCATGATTAATGAACATTTAATTTTCAAATCCAAATATATTGACTGTTCTGTTGCAGAGGCAACATAGTGAGTGATTAAGGCCTTTCTAGGTTGACTGACTGACGTGGTCCCAGTAGACTAGTCATTCGAAACTGAGTTGGTCCCATTTAGCATATGGCTTCATTTAAGCCAGCAGGAGGATGCCATGAAAGGAAAACAACATTTGATTTACACATCCTGTTGGGTTTTGGTGTTTTTGCTTACATTCAATGTGCAAATTTCCCCACTCAAACTTTAGCGTTTTCACAATAATTAAATGTTCATTTAAGAATGATCAAATCCTTTGTCCTGACCCTCTCCAAATATCTCATTTATGATTTTTATACATGTGTGCTGACAGACAGCTGCCTTTTGATTAGTCTCTTGGGAATATCCCTAGTATGGAGTTCCGGGTCACTACGTCATACCAGGACGACCCTTCACCCGTTACAGGGTTTATACACGTGGCCATGACATCATCGTAGTCTGACAATCGGGCCATCAGGCTTATCTTGTTTGTGTATGAGACTGCACGTCTGACACTGGCACGTCTCATAATGTGTAGTTCATAGTAGAGAGTCCTCTCCTTCAGGAGTGATGTCCTTTACCAACGGTTTATTCCTAGCTCTACAAACACTGACCACACCCTTTATTCAGTAGCAGACACACCTTGAACCTACTAAGTGTGGGTGATTGTTTCTCTGTGTTTGTTTGAGACAGCAATGCATCAGCCTCTCTGAAGGTTGTTTAGTCGTGTGTGTGTGTGTCTGGTTGTTGTCCTCTACACACACACTCCAGGCCCCTCTCTGTGCCGTCTCTGGTGATTTTTAAAGCTGTGTGTCTGTCTCGGGGTTCACCTGATTTGTGTTTGAGAGGCAGCCAGATGAGGGTCCATTATTGCATTAGAGTGCAGATCCTAGACCTGGGCTAATCAACTTAGCCTCAGCATTACTGGCTGCCTGGACAAGGTACATGACTGGGCAGATCCTACAACGTAGATAGAGACCTCTGATCTGCAGTTTGTGTGTAAATGAATAGCTCAGTATATACCATTATCATGTAAGAGGCGGCTGTTGTTAAAGGTAGGCCTATCTTCTCTGACGTGTCGTATAAGATATTCTAGTCATAACTAGAATATCTTATACTTAAGCTAGTCATCCTGTACTGGTATGCACTTGTGGTTATAAACGGGTTTACCTAATCTCTCTTTCGACCTGTCTCTCTCTCTCTCTCTCTCCTCTCAGACAACTGTTCTCTGATCTACCATGTCGGCCAAAGCCATCTCGGAGCAGACAGGGAAGGAGTTCCTCTATAAGTACATCTGTACATCTGCAGCTGTCCAGAACCGGTTCCGCTATGCCAACGTGACGACTGAGACCGACTATGACCGGCTGGCACAGGACCACCCCTGGCTGCTCACTGAGGTAAGGAATAACTGACCCATCGAAGGCCCATTTTTAGAACCAAATACCGACCTAGTACCTATATCTTAACAGCTGCTCTTATGTCATTCAATCACCAATGGTCAATGGCACGACTGTCTTTTCAGACGTCAACTATTTCTTCATAAGGATGACTGATCCACGCAAGGTTAAATGTTTGCTCAAAACAAGGATTACATTACCTTGCGGTCAGTAGATTCAGTTTGGCCACATCATAGTTATGGAGACAGATTTATGACTATCACAATAGCCACCTTCCCTGACTGCAGCCTGCGTGAAATGCTAACATTTTACAATCACTTAGCAGGCCCATCTTCACTCCAGCCACTCTTCTGGCTGTAAAATGTAAACGAAGCAAAGTCGACGTAGAGGAGAATGAACGTCCGCGTCGTCATCGGAATGTATCATGAGGAATAAAAAGTGACATCCACAATGGGAAGAGACACTCTCTTTAAGAGCAGTCATAATTACCTCAGAGATAGACCCCTCTTTCTCCCAGACTCCTAATAGAATTACAATATGACTCATCTCCCAGGGTAAAATCTCTCTCTCTGTCTCTCTCTCGCTCACTCACTCACCTAGAAGGCTGTTTTGGTGCTTTATCAAGTTGGATGCAGTGAGGTATGGAGGAGGAGGAGGAGGAGGGCAGGTGTAGGCCCAGATACACATGACAGGATTGATTAGGAAATTACATTAACTTTCACCCTGGGCCCTCTCTGCCTGGTTTTACTGGCAGCACTCCAGATGATAATGGCTCGAGTCTCATAAGTCACTTCTCTCTCCATCTCTGATTGATCCAAGAGAGGTAGCAGCCAGGGGGAGGGCGGAGGAATGGAAGGAGGGACAGAGAGACTGATAAACAGCTTCTATCTCCAGGCCAACAGACTGTTGAACAGTCACCACTACCTTAGTCACTGTTACTAGCTGGCTACCACCCGGTACTCTACCCTGCACCTTTGTGGCTGCTGCCCTATGTACATAGATTGATTGAACTCTTGTCACTTTAATAATGTTTACATATTGTTTTACCCACTTCATATGTATATACTGTATTCTAGTCAAGGCTCATCCTATATAACTACTGCTGTACACACCTTTTCGATTCATATACTGTCTATATAGTGGGCTCCCGAGTGGCGCAGCGGTCTAAGGCACTGCATCTCAATGCTAGAGGCGTCACTACAGACCCTGATTCGATTCCAGGCTGTGTCACAACAGGCCGTGATTGGGAGTCCCATAGGGCGGCACACAATTGGCCCAACGTTGTCCGGGTTAGGGCTTGGTCAGGGTAGGCCGTCATTGTAAATAAGATTTTTTTCTAAACTGCTTTTCCTAGTTAAATAAAGGTAAAATAAAATGAAAATATATATGTACAGTACCAGTCAAAAGTTTGGACACACCTACTCTTCCCAGGGTTTTTCTTTATTTTTACTATTTTCTACGTTGTAAAATAATAGTGAAGACATCAAAACTATGAAATAACACATGGAATAATGTAGTAACCAAAAAAAAGTGTTTAAACAAATACAAATATATTTTATATGTGAGATTCTTCAAAGTAGCCACCCTTTGCCTTGATGACAGCTTTGCACACTCTTGGCTACTTTGAAGAATCTCAAATATGTCAAATATATTTTGATTTGTTTAACACTTTTTTGGTTACTACATGATTCCATATGTGATATTTCATAGTTTTGACGTCTTCACTAATATTTTACAATATAGTAAGAAATAAAGAAAAACCCTGGGATGAGTAGGTGTGTCCAAACTTTTGACTGGTGCTGTATAATATCTATACATACATACATACAGTGCATTCGTAATGTATTCAGACCGCTTGACTTTTTCCATATTTTGTTACTTTACAGCCTTGTTCTAAAATGGTTTACATTTTTATTCTAAAATAGTTTAAAAAAAAATTAATTATAAACTCATCAATCTACACACAACACCCCATAATGACAAAGTGAAAACAGGTTTTTAGAAATGTTTGCAAATTTATTAAAAATAAAAAACGTATCACATTTACATAAGTATTCAGACCTTTTACTCAGTACTTTGTTGAAGCACCTTTTGGCAGCGATTACAAACCTCGAACACCTGTATTTGGGGAGTTTCTCCCATTCTTCTCTGCAGATCCTCTCAGGCTCTGCCAGGTTGGATGGGGAGCGTCGCTGCAAAGCAATTTTCAGGTCTTTGCAGAGATGTTCGATCGGGTTCAGGCTCTGGCTGGGCCACTCAAGGACATTCAGAGACTTGTCCTGAAGCCACTCCTGCGTTGTCTTGGCTGTGTACTTAGGGTCGTTGTCCTGTTGGAAGATGAACCTTCACCCCAGTCCTGAGCGCTCTGGAGCAGGTTTTCATCAAGGATCTCTGTACTTTGCTCCGTTCATCTTTCTCTCGATCCCGACTAGTCTCCCAGTCCCTGCCGCTGAAAAACATCCCCACAGCATGATGCTGCCACCACCATGCTTTACCGTAAGGTTGGTGCCAGGTTTCCTCCAGACGTGACGCTTGGCATTCAGACTAAAAAGTTCAATCTTGGCGTCATCACACCAGAGAATCTTGTTTCTCATGGTCAGAGTCCTTTAGGTGCCTTTTGGCAAACTCGAAGCGGGCTGTCATGTGCCTTTTACTGAGGACTGGCTTCCGTCTGGCCACTCTACCATAAAGGCCTGATTGGTGGAGTGCAGCAGAGATGGTTGTCCTTCTGGAAGGTTCTCCCATCTCCACAGAGGAACTCTGGAGCTCTGTGAGAGTGACCATCGGGTTCTTGGTCACCTCCCTGACCAAGGCCCTTCTCCCCCGATTGCTCAGTTTGGCCAGGTGGCCATATCTAGGAAGAGTCTTGGTGGTTCCAAACTTCTTCCATTTAAGAATGATGGAGGCCACTATGTTCTTGTGGACCTTCAATGCCGCAGACATTTTTTGGTATCCTTCCCCAGATCGGTGCCTCGACACAATCGTGTCTCGGAGCTCTACAGACAATTCCTTCAACCTCATGGCTTGGTTTTTTCTTTGAAATGCACTGTCAACCGTGGGACCTTATATAAACCAATGTGTGCCTTTCCATATCATGACCAATCTATTTAATTTACCACAGGTGCACTCCAATCAAGCTTTAGAAACATCTCAAGGATGATCAATGGAAACAGGATGCCCCTGAGCAAAATTTCGAGTCTCATAGCAAAGGGTCTGAATACTTATGTAAATAAGGTATTTCTGTTTGTTTTTTATACATTTGCACAAATGCAAAATACCTTTTTTCACTTTCATAATGGGGTATTGTGTGTAGACTGATAGACTGATTTTTAGAATAAGGCTGTAACTGTAAAATGTGGAAAAAGTAAAGGGGTCTGAATACTTTCCTAATGCCCTATATATATATATATATATATAATATTCCAGACTCGTTCTGATATTTATTTTTTCCTTTTTTGCATTGTGTGTATTACTGCACTGCTGGAGCTAGAAACACAAGCATTTTCGCTGTGTACGATACCAATAAACTTTGATTTGAGGGAGGACCCGGAAACCTACCTCCTGATCTACAGATATAGCTCTCATCAAGATGGGCTTCAAATGCTGAGGATTGAAGTGTGTAATGGTACCTGAAGTGAACTCGCCCGTTTGTGCCACCCCGAAATGTCATCGTCGGCATATAGCCTGTTATCATAAACAACAAATTAGCGATGTGTTAATGTGAGGCTAACTACGTTATCCAGTCATGGGTAGTCTAAGGATGATCACTAAATCACAGTCACTTATGTCATTATCCTGGTGTTGTGATGCTAACAGTTCGACCATGTTGTCTGTTCCCTAGCGACTGGTAGTGAAGCCAGACCAGCTGATCAAGCGGCGAGGGAAGCTGGGATTGGTAGGTGTCAACCTGGACCTGAAAGGTGTCCAAGAGTGGCTGAAGACCCGCCTCATGAGCGAGACCATGGTAGGTCATTGCACACACACACACACACACACCAAGTCATCCTGAAGTGGATCCTCCTAAATACAGTACCTACAGCTAGGTTCAGACCCAGTCCTGCTAGGCTCTTCAGTCTGCACTGTAGTGAACTCTTTCACTCTGCTCACTGTTTACTCTGTCTCCTGCAGAACATTTGGTTCCACTCAGCCCTCTCTTTTCTCTTATTTCTCTCTTCATCCCCTCTTTCCCATGCCCACTAGTACTACCCATCCAAGTTAAGTGTGTTTCTGTTTTGATGTATGTTTAACTCTGCCTCCAGAGCTGTACAGATTGCTAATCAGCTCTCGGTCAGGTGCTTGTCAATCAGCCCAGTCAGCCGAAACGGAGAGTCCTGCCTGTGAGTAAACAGGTTTCAGTGTAAGCCGAGCACGCTACAGTAGGTCCATCACTCTGTGTGCCACTTAGATGTTTGTGTGCTTCATAAACCGTGGGCTAAGAGAGGGAGCGTGTGTGTTGGATAGATCACTGGCCAGACATTTTAGATGAAAACGTCAGTCGCTGCTGGAGACAATAAATAAGAAATGAATGAATTCACAGGTTTTAAGATAGTGTCTATCTGGACAAATCATTTTATTTTGACTGGCTTGAACAGCTGTTGTTAATTTAGAATCTGGATATCTTGTTCTAGAACATGTTTCACAATATGTTGTGTGTTTTCATTGCTTAGATGTGTTTATGGATAGCTTTATATTTATATATAGGGATAGTTAGTGTATTTATTATGGATCCCCATTAGCAGCAGCTACTCTTCCTGTGGTCCAGCTAAATGAAGGCAGTTTACTAAATGAAGGCAGTTTACTAAATGAATGAAGGCAGTTTACTAAATGAATGAAGGCAGTTTACTAAATGAAGGCAGTTTAACATTACAATACATTCACAACAGATTTCACAACACATTAGGTGTGTTCCCTCAGGCCCCTACTCTACTACCACATATCTACAACACAGAATCCATGTGTACGTGTGTTTGTATAGTGCGTATCTTATCATGTGTGTGTGTGTCTGTGTGAAGGGTGGTACTGGGTTTTATACTACAGTATGTGTTAGTTATTTATGTAAGTGAATTACATTCTGTAATGTGTGTGTCTGAGAGAGACTGGCTGTGTCTGGACTAGAGAGAAGAGGTGGGGTAGATTTCAGTCACTGTGAACAATTTAGTCTGTCAGCTCGACTTTTTGTTCTCGCTCTCATCTCACAACCCATCACTCTTTGTCCTCAGCTTACCAAATCACTATTCCCAGAGGTTGAGATGACTCCCTGCCTGGCTATTTCCCCATCTTTGACGCCATAGCTTCCCTCAGTGATAGGGTGTGACCAGGATAGTTCATGTGTTTCCAGGCAAATGGGTGTGAAAATGTCAGTGGTTATTATGCATCATATCAGTTGAATTGACCCCTTTTTGGTCACGACTTTTAAAGTTTGTGTGAAACTTCAATCATGTTTCACCTTCCTACTTTTTTTTAGTTGTTGAGCTTCTTAATCAATATATTCCTCCAACCTTTTTGTCCCTCTCTTCCGCCGTCTCCTCCCTCGTTCTCTAGGGAGCAGTGAGAGAACAGTATGGAGATTATTTCAGTCTAAATTGGCCTCAGCCCGTCTTTAATCAGATGGACGATGAAGGGAGAAAAGAGGCCGTCCTTTTTATTCCATGTCTCGGAAATGTCAACCTTCTCTTTTTCTCCCGTCTTTTTTTCTCCTCTGTCGGCTGACTGCTCTCCCGAGCTGTCCCTGGTTGTTTTATGCCTGGGGACCTTTTAACACAGGCAGTGTGACAGCCAGCTAAATGAGCTCTCATTTCCATGTTGAATTCACCTAGGACTATACTAGACTGCTGCTCTGTGTGGACGTCATCCTCTGTCAGTCTGGGCGTCCTTTTTTCAGACTTTATTCAACGACACTTTCTTGTCCAGTGGCCTGATTATTTAGTCTGCTCTGTGGCCACTTTGTGTTCCCTTTGGGGACTTGAGGTGTGTTCATTCATACTGTTTTTTTATAGCCTCACTCTCTCGTTTTTTCTCTCTCTCTCTCTGCTTCTCTCCCACTTAGTCCTGAGGGCGTACCTGTAAACAACTGCATTGTTGCGTTATGAAGGATCCTCCAGACTCGCGACAGCTGGCTCACTTCACCTGCCTTAGAGAAATAGTCATTATAGCATTGTAGTCTCCTGTGGGAATTCATGATGGTTTTGCCAAATTAAATGCAGCCTTTTTTGCTTCATAAGTTCTTTATTTCTCCTCAGCACAATGTCTGTATGTGAGCTTCTAAATAAGTGCTCTGTGTTTCTCAGGTGGGAAAAGCAAAGGGGATCCTGAAGAACTTCCTCATCGAGCCATTCGTAGCCCACAAGCAGGTAAACTATCTACGTGATGCGATTTCTCTAGTCTAGCTTCTTCACAGAGGACTGCAGCCGAACAGGTTTTCCAACTTACTTTAATTTTATTCAAGAGTTTTGTGAGGTACTGCAAACAGTATATCAAATCGCAAGGAATGGCTTTAAAGGGATAGTTCACAAAAAAATGATACTTAAGTATTTTGTTCATTAGTCCATTGTTAATGCCACCCGAAACAGTGATGCGTGTCAGCAGTCAAGTTTTCAAGATTGAGTACTTTTAAGTACAGAACAAAATGGCTTCTATGACGTACACGTCTCTGGTTGTCTATAACTGACCTGTGTGTGTCTCCCTATCCCTCAGGAAGAGGAGTTCTACGTGTGTATCTACGCCACACGGGAGGGCGACTACGTGTTGTTCCACCATGAAGGAGGGGTAGACGTGGGGGATGTGGACGCTAAGGCCAGTAAGCTTCTGGTAGGAGTGGACGAGATGCTGACTGAAGACGCAGTGAGGAAACAGCTCCTGACCCATGTCGCTGCGGACATAAAAGAGTGAGTGGCGCGAGACAGTGCCTTCGTTTGAAAACAGAATTCTACTTTGTAAGAGAGAGACTTTGCACACTAAAATAACAGGATACTAGATTAATGGAAGGTATATTTCTGGGAGAGGACCTCGTTCATTCTGAGGTAGAGAAGTGGAGGGTTAGAGAAAGAACCCGTTGTTGTGTAAAACTAAAGCTGGCTGGCAAGCAATGGCAGCACCACTCACTACAAAACAGAGAGAGGAAAGCGATGGCAAGGTACTCTAATAATGCTGGAGGGAGGAGGGGGGGTGAGTTCCATTAGAGAAATGACATACTCCCTCCTACGAGTCGCCTTCGATCTCCTCCTCCTTTCTCCTTAGCCTTATTCTGAGCGTGTTCCTGGAGCCTGACGTTTATTTTGATGGGTGTGATACAGTGACCCCCCCCCCCCCCTCCCTCCCTTCGCTCGAAACAGCTCTCTGTGAAGACAGGCAGGGCCTAGCTGGGCTCCCCGCGGTCTTGGCTGACATTGAGGAAGACGGCTCTGCACTGTTCACCCCCCCCCCCCTCTTCTCTCCTTTTGGATCCAGAACCGGAGCGGTGGCCCTAGCCCCATCAGAACCTGTCAGTAGGAGAGGAGCTTAGTCAATGTGGGTGTGATGCGTCGGGCCTGACCCCCCCCCCCCCCCCCCCCCCCCCACTCCTTGAGGCCAGTGTTCTCCTGGCAGCTAGAGTAGCCCTCCTGACAGACAGGAGACTGATGTGGTCACAAGGCCACAGAGCTGCCTGCACAGCTGACAGACAGGCAGGGAGAGAGGAATAAATAGTGCCCCCACCACATCCCTTCACCCATCTGTTTTGACAGGAGGAGGCGGGAGTAATGTAGATGTTTCCTTCGTTGTAGCGAGGCTTACCGGCTAATTTACAGGTGCAGTGGAAAAGAGCCGGTTCCTCCTCCAACACTGCCTCCACCCCTCCCTCTTTCCCTCACTTCTTCCGTATTAATGTTGGCTCTTGTTTGTATGGATTTAGTGCTATATAAAGGGTGTGACTTGCTGTTTATTAATGTTGGCTCTTGTGTTTATGGATTTAGTGCTATATAAAGGGTGTGACTCACTGTTTGAAAGGAAAGTGCTATCACTCAGGGAAATGAATTAGATTGAACAGTCAGTTAGTTGACAGATCTTCCACTGACCCAAATGTATTTCTCTGCACATAATAAGGAAGAGAAAGGGGCTGTCTGTATTTTAGGGAAAGTTAAACGATTTAAGGTGTGGCTATAAAACAGTTGAACTTGTTGGCTGGTTATTTCTTCCTGCAGGGTTCTGGCCAGCTTCATCGTTGGACTGTTCAACCTGTATCAAGACCTATACTTCACCTACCTTGAGATCAACCCACTGGGTAGGTCCTGTCATACAATCCTACCACATCCAACACTCCTACCGACCTCCTACCACAGCCTAAACATGATGCTATGAACAACTCTCTCATCCAGACATACATTCACAGCCTCGTCATTTTGTCATAGAATTAAGAAGTTTGGGGGGGGGGGGGGGGATGAAGATCTGACAGAATCTAAAAACATCTCCTTGTAGGAAAACATATAGAGGAGCAGAAGTTCATTACAACATTCTAATTCTGAGGGGGGGGGAACTGGTTCAATAATTGATGTTCCTGCTGTTTGATGACTGCAGTGTGTTTATCAGGGTGTAATTGGTCATCAGTACCAGGTTATATGCCCCGTGGCAGCTGTTCCTGTGGAGGGGAGAGAACTGGGGCTGCTGAGACCTCCCCTCCTGCTTTGATGTCTCCCTCACACCCCCTGCCTCTGCAATCTCCCCTTCCTGCAGAGTGAGTAAGGACTAGGGAGGTTAGGACGCCCCCTGGGGGTGGACATGGTCCTCTCTCAATACCCCTGTGTTCTATTTTAGAGCTCACCCCCACAGTGGCACCGCTGGAGACCAGCAGGTTTCTGTGGAAACTACACAAACTCGCACACACAGTGTCAGTGTTTATCTAAACAAAACCGTGCCGTTTCCAGCCATACCTGATCCCAGAACAAATCCACTTAGGTAGGATGGAAGCAGCGAGGTACAGATGGAGAGCAGTGCTCTGATTTTCAATCACAGTGGAAGAAGCCAAGTGAATATCAATAAGAGGATGTGGTTCTTTGCCTTCTGTATTTAACCCTACAATGCCCTGGGCTAACATGCTACTATTTACCTTCCACGTCGTGTCTCTCTCTCCGTTTCCTTCTCCCAGTGGTCACGAAGGACGGCGTGTTTGTGCTGGACATGGCGGCTAAGATCGATGCCACGGCTGACTACCTCTGTAAGGCCAAGTGGGGCGACGTAGAGTTCCCTCCACCCTTTGGCAGAGAGGCCTACCCTGAGGTGAGGACAATCACCTGACTGCTAGCCAGAGGCTGCTATGTCCATTTTGTTACTTACAAGGATAAGGGCAGTTCCAAGGAAGTCATAAAATAGTATACAATCACTTTACAAGTAGTTGTGTATCATGTAAAGACCAGGGTTAGGGTCAATTCAGAAAGTTAATCCAATTCAACATTTTCCTCATTGAAAATCATGGCAGAGAATTTGAATTTCAGTGTACTTCCAGAATTGAAATGGAATTGACCCCAACCCTGATGAAGACTTTATATATATATATTCAAATAAGCCTCCACCTAATCTGCATAAAAATCCCAGATGTACATA
Organism: Salvelinus alpinus; assembly: GCF_045679555.1. Lineage (NCBI taxonomy): Eukaryota > Metazoa > Chordata > Actinopteri > Salmoniformes > Salmonidae > Salvelinus > Salvelinus alpinus. The sequence continues at coordinate 49,414,637 of NC_092086.1, forward strand.
CTATATCTGGTTCCTCATTAGTTCTTTTTTGCTGACTAGATGCACACCCGTACAGTGATAAGGGTTTCAGTTCCTTCCATGACTATTTTATGAGTCCTCTGGCTGTCCCAGTTATGGAGAGAGATGTTGATCAGGAAAGGGACTAGGGGAGTGACTCTGAGCCTTGACTCATACGGAGTTAGTACCATATCTCCGTGGCGATACCATAGCACACCCCAGTAGCGACAGTCGTCGGGGTGTAGGGCTACTTGGACAACAGGGATGTTGTGACCTCATTAGATGTTATTATTTTACGCTTAGATATTCCGTCATCTGTCTCCCGTTTCTATGGCCCAGTCTAGATTTAAAATGTTTGACCACTGTTTTTGTCTTTATTGTTGATTTTTAATTGGCTTGTGTTTTGATAGTGGTTTTTGGCATTATGGTTAATGGTTCTCGTGTGTGTGTGTGTGTGTGGCTCTGGCTGGTCTGAGCTGCTTTGAGACAGAGGGTCTGGTCTGTCTGGGTGCTGTAGGCACCAGACGGGCCCGTTTTAATTGGGCTGCTGTCAGTCTGGGGTGGAGCCACGGGACCAGCGGGGGCCTTTGATTGGGTGTGTCTCCAGCTGTGTCCCTCGCTGTCACAAACAACCAGCTCTGATTGGCAGCAGGCTGTTTTTACCGCCTGGACATTCTGTCTTCTTTTCCCAGTAGTATCAGAAATAAGTGTTACACCACACAGGAACATCCACATGAACAGGTGCACAAACCCCAAAAAATTGAATCTGAGGAGAAATACTGATATTTGAAAGTGTGGACCCGGGCTACCAGAGATGTTTATCCTCTGTCGTTGAAGCAGGATAAAATGAGTTTGAAAAGGAAACGACATGAGTGGATTATTACAGCCTAATGAAGTGGTGCTCAATCTGATGTCTGACCTGATTTACCGCTGCTCTCAGGAAACCCTGCACTCCCAATAACACTGGACCTTCAGCTAACCTCCCCTTTGGCTCTTGCAGGAGGCCTATATTGCAGACCTGGATGCCAAGAGTGGTGCCAGTCTCAAACTCACCCTGCTCAACCCCCGTGGCAGAATCTGGACCATGGTGGCAGGAGGAGGGGCTTCCGTCGTCTACAGGTAGAGTCACCAATCACAATGTCTCAAATCTCAGCCATGCGTCTTCACCTCAGCATGCCACACGATGTTACTAATAACATGTTTGGAGTTTCTCTCAACACTCCCATGTTCTTTCATTGTGGTTAGCTTAGCTTCTGGCTGGCTCCTAGGCTACGCTAGCTCGGTTGTAATTGGGTTTGGCATTAGGAGAGTACACCAGCTGGTCATGGGACAATCAGATTGATGGCGCAGCCGAGGTCAGACGCTGCTGCTTGTTCAGCAGAGAGCTAAATGAGATCATCTAACCATGCGATCTTAACGAGAGTCTGGAGGAATGAGGAGACTTCCGTCTGTCAGGGGCATGAGGCGTAACGTACACAGACAAGCCTACTGTGACGGAATGCTTCTGTGGATTGGAGTAGTGTCTGTATAGATTGTTTAAACAGTGTTTACAGACTTGGAGAGAGAGACTTGGTTGATCTAATTCAACTTTCACAATGCACTACTATGCTGAATGTACAGTATACTGTAGATGTTTTCTTCAGGTGATTGTGTATATTGTCCCTGCACCCCTGTGTTTGTGTGTTTTATCCAATGGCATGCTTCCCACACAGTGACACCATCTGTGACCTGGGTGGGGTTGACGAGCTGGCCAATTACGGGGAGTATTCAGGAGCGCCCAGCGAACAGCAGACCTATGACTATGCCAAGACCATCCTGTCCCTGATGACCCGCGAGAAACACCCCGACGGAAAAGTCCTGATCATCGGAGGAAGCATTGCAAACTTCACTAACGTTGCAGCCACATTTAAGGTAGATCTAAAAATGCATCCACAGAGTTGAACACAATATCTGAAGCAATTGTGATTTAGATTCCCATAGGGTTAGGCTACTCTGAGATCCTCTGTTGTCTGGGTTCCAGGGCATTGTCCGGGCCATCAGGGACTACCAGGGCCCCATAAAGGAGCATGAGATCACCATATTTGTCCGCCGTGGGGGCCCCAACTATCAGGAAGGCCTCAGGGTCATGGGCGAAGTGGGTGAGTAGCTCCACAATAGATAAAAAAAAGTTCCTTTTGCAAGAGATGTTCATTGTCTTGTATTTCTCCTAATTTCCTCTGTGATAAAAGGTCAGGCCAATGCTATTTTTAGCTTTGATTGACACACTCGACCATCTGAAGACATTCACTGTGTGTGTGTGTGCCATGTTTCCACAGGTAAGACTACTGGCGTCCCCATCCATGTCTTCGGCACAGAGACTCACATGACTGCCATTGTCGGCATGGCGCTGGGCCACCGACCAATACCCAAAGAGCCTCCCGTCGCCGCCCACACCGCCAACTTCCTGCTCAACTCCAGTGCCAGTTCATCGGTAGGTTACACTGGGCCTATAATTGGTTACAGGGCAATTCTACCACTTTTCAATGCAGTCAAAAATGTGATGTTGCTGTTTTTTTATGATATTTCCACACTGAGCTCAAAATAACACTCTGAAATTGTGAAAATTATGATAATGCCTTTTTTAATGTAAGAGATTTTGGAGAGAAAAAATACCTAGAATTTCAGCCTGTTCAGATGAGATAATCTGATTTATTCTGATCAATGACCAGTCACCATTTATTTGCATATGCATCCTCCTACTTTGAAGGGGTAAGCGGGGTGGGCTCTAGAGTCTAGATTATCCTATCTGCTAATCAGTGTATGTAAATATATTAACATTTGTACCAGCCCGCCCGCTCGATCAGACCGAGCATTTCAATGGCAAAAGGAGGCTCGGGGAAATAAATAATTTCAAATGATAGTTATTTTCATGAAATATAAACACACAGTGATTTATTAGACCTACAGTGATGATATTAAAGTCCCCATGCGGTCTTATTTTTCTATGTTATACCCGATGACATCATCAAAAATGTAAACATTTTAAAAACAGTGATTTTTCAAACACTGAGATTGGCGGTGACGTGTATCCCACGCTAGCACAGTGAGATCATCTGAGGTGCGTCTTTTTGTGTGTAGAGCATCGCCTGGCTTTGTATGCTGCTGTGGTTTTAAATAGCAGCCAGGAGGCAATACACTAGGGTTGCGCTGTAGCCTGCAGGGCTCCATTAAGAATGTACCGCACCGGGGCTTTCAGAGAGATGCGTCCGTGGTCATGGGAAGGAGGCCTACGTCCATTTGATGATGTATGATGTCAGGGCAAAAGGGCAAAAATATGAAGGCAGCAAATACACATGTACAGGTTCGCAAAGGTGCCGATTGGGCTTCCTGGGGAATGCACCCATCTCACTCTAAACACAGCTCAACTGAATGTCGTTTTAATGAATTTGAATGAATTTAAACTTCGTGGGCCCAGCATGTAGATTGTTTTTAAAGCAAGTTCAACACATGAGTCCGCTGTGCCATAGACATAGTCTGTACATAGGGCCCTACTGTGCAGCTGGCGTCACTGCAGGTTTATCACACAAAGCTTCATTGTAAATCTTGCACCGTGCTACTCTCTCTCTCTATGCAGGTAATGTGGCACTGTCACAAATAAAACATGACCGTTTTTTAGGCAAGTCATTCAAATCAAGGCTGTTCTAGGAAGGCATGTGTGCATCAGGGCTGGTGTTGACCTGATTAGCTCCTCAACACTTCTTCTCCTGTCTTCCCTCTCTTTTCTCTCCTCTGTCCTCTCCAGACCCCAGCCTCCAGCAGGACAGCTTCCTTCTCTGAGAACAAGGCTGGCCCCGGGGCCTCTGCTGCCAAGAAGGCCAAGTCAGGGGCCCCTCCAGGTGAGCTCCTCGATGAGACCACACACACACACACACACACACACGGGAAACGTAAGAAGGATGCTTCTCAGGTATTTATGTAAAAGTAATGGAATGCAGTTTTACAAGCCTGGTTTGGGTCAATTCCAGTTAATTCAGGAAGTACACTGACATTTCAATTTACTAAAAATGCTTTTTAATTAGGAAAATTCCAAATTTTTATTTTCTGAATTGAAATGGAATTGACCCCAACCCTGGTAGCAAGAGGCTTCCTTGAGAACCACTGCTCTCATAAAATGCGAGTTTGTCTCCCAGCGCCCCCTGGTGGCCATTAGGGGTCTCACAGCCCACATCAGCCCAGCATCTGTTGTGAAAAACCTTCCCTTTTAGAGGGCGTTATCTACGCACGTTCTGAATGTAATAACATTGATTATATTGTTTCTGATTTTTGTTTTGTTTTATTGTTGTGGCACCACAGAGCGACAGGCGTCGTCAGACAGTCCAGGAGGTAGGACACTCCCCTGTCAGACTGACTAGGGTGGGCCTGGGACATGGCTCTCCCCCTAGCCCCCCTGTGAAGCCCTCGAGCTGGGTCATGTGCTCCTGTCCTCTCTCATGTGCCTGTGCTAGAAGTGGCTTTTATTTGTATGGTGTTCTAATGGTTCATCCATGGGAACAACTAGGACGATATTGATCTATAGGCGACTACATTTCTGATCACATTTGTAGCGCTTAGAGGGGAATTTCTGACATCCAGAAATATACAGTGATAGCATGTTTTGTATGGTTGCGGGTTCAGCTTCTGTCTCACTAACCCCTGTGGTTTCCTGTCGGTCGTGATGTCTCAGTCAGCGGCTGGCTGTCAGTGTTCGGTTCCTTCACTGTCTAGTAACTGTTTGCCCTGCCATGTGTCTTCTGTTGATCTTGTGTGCCCTGTTCTATCACACCTCTTAGCAGAGCAGGATATGACTTCTTTAAAGCTCGTACCTCTCTGCAGTGAGTTAAAAGCCCTTTTATCTCCTGGTGCGATAATAAGGAGATCAAGCTATTTTTCTCCCTCTGAGTAAGTGTGAGTGCATGCCAAACCTCTGTTCATTGTTTGAGTGACTTTGCATTTTGTAGTTAAACTTCCCTTCCATCTCTCTCCCTCCACCTTTCCTCCTTTCCTTCTCCCTCCCTCTCCTTTCCTTGTCCCCTGTGTGTTCCTGTCCCTGCAGTCAAGGCGTCAACCCTCTTCAGCAAGCAGACCAAGTCCATCGTTTGGGGCATGCAGACTCGGGCCGTGCAGGGCATGCTGGACTTTGACTACACCTGCTCCAGGGATGAGCCCTCTGTGTCTGCCATGGTCTACCCATTCACGTAGGTGTCTCTTTCTCTACTTCCTGTTTCCTCTATACCACTCTAACTGTCGTGCCCCCAGACCACAGAGATGTGTTGAAAATAACAAGCATGTTGATGGTCAATGCTGTGTGTGTGTGTGTGCTTGTGCGTTCACACGTGCTTATCTTATTTGTCTGGTTCATCTTTCGATACTCAACGCTGTGACTATCTGTGTGTTCCAGTGGGGACCACAAGCAGAAGTTCTACTGGGGCCATAAGGAGATCCTGTTGCCTGTCTATAAGAACATGGGCGACGCCATGAAGAAACACCCGGAGGTGGACGTGCTCATCAGCTTCGCGTCGCTCCGCTCTGCCTTCGACAGCACCATGGAGACCATGCAGTACCCGCAGGTTGGTAGTGCCTCCATGCCATCCAGAGGGTGTCAGCTAATGGTGAGCGAGCCGTAGGTCTGACCGACTGTAATACTTCATATCCCCACCCCTTCAGATCCACACCATCGCCATCATAGCCGAGGGCATCCCTGAAGCCCAGACCAGGAAGATCATTAAGAGGGCGGATGAGAAGGGTATCACTATCATCGGCCCGGCAACGGTAAGCCCCTCTTACTCTACACCCCTCACTTACAGTGTGTGAGGCCTGCTTTTTTAAGGTGTAGAGAAGAGTATCATATCTAACTCTGTGTGTGTGCGCGCTTGGCCAGGTTGGAGGGATCAAGCCTGGCTGTTTTAAGATCGGGAACACAGGGGGCATGCTGGATAACATCCTGGCCTCTAAGCTGTACCGTCCAGGCAGTGTGGCCTACGTGTCCCGCTCTGGAGGCATGTCCAACGAGCTCAACAACATAATCTCCCGCACCACCGACGGAGTCTACGAGGGAGTGGCCATTGGAGGAGACCGGTAAGAGTGTGTGTGTTTGAATGGGGTGGATAAGATTACTGATGTATGTCTGTGTGTGTATAATTAATGCTTATTTCTTCATTAGATACCCAGGCTCAATCTACACAGACCATGTGCTGAGGTACCAGGACACCCCAGGGGTAGAGATGATCGTAATGCTGGGAGAGGTGAGGTTTTGAAAGACACACCCTCCACTCAGTAAACTAACCATAGAAAAATAAACCGTATCCTTTTAACGCGATCAATTTATTTTCATCAAGCGTAGCTAATTAACATCAACATTTATGACCAGACTAATTCCATGATTGGATACTCACCTCTGCAAGTGTGTGTGGACTTCCATTTAAAAGCACTGTTGGTCTCCCTTCTAGATTGGCGGCACAGAGGAGTATACAATCTGCCAGGGAATCAAGTCAGGCAGGATCACCAAGCCTGTGGTGAGCTGGTGCATCGGTACCTGTGCCACCATGTTCTCCTCAGAGGTGAGTGTGATGGGACGAGTTTGGGGGGGAGGGGTTAAAGTCATTGGATTGATGTCACAGAGACTTGCAGGGCAGGCATACTGGAAGAAGGGGTCTGGTTTAGAGGTCGACCGATTATGATTTTTCAACGCCGATACCGATTAATCGGCCGTTTTATATATTTTTATATATTATTATTTTTTTTCTTCATTTTTATATATATTATTTGTAATAATGACAATTACAACAATACTGAATGAACACTTATTTTAACTTAATATAATACATCAATAAAATCAATTTATTCTCAAATAAATAATGAAACATGTTAAATTTGGTTTAAATAATGCAAAAACAAAGTGTTGGAGAAGAAAGTAAAAGTGCAATATGTGCCATGTAAAAAATGACTCTTCAATATTCCCAGGTAAGAAGTTTTAGGTTGTAGTTATTATAGGACTATTTCTCTCTATACCATTTGTATTTCATATACCTTTGACTATTGGATGTTCTTATAGGCACTATAGTATTGCCAGCCTAATCTCAGGAGTTGATAGGCTTGAAGTCATAAACAGTGCAATGCTTGAAGCACAGAGAAGAGCTGCTGGCAAATGCAGGAAAGTACTGTTTGAATGAATGCTTACGAGCCTGCTGCTGTCTTCCACCGCTCAGTCAGACTGCTCTATCAAATATCAAATCATAGACTTAATTATAATATTATAACACACAGAAATACGAGCCTTAGGTCATTAATATGGTCAAATCCAGAAACTATGATTTCGAAAACAAAACATTTATTCTTTCAGTGAAATATGGAACCGTTACGTATTTTATCTAACGGGTGGCATCCATAAGTCAAAATATTGCTGTTACATTGCACAACCTTCAATGTTATGTCATAATTATGTACAAATCTGGGAAATTAATTACGGTCTTTGTTAGGAAGAAATGGTCTTCACACAGTTTGCAACGAGCCAGGCGGCCCAAACTGCTGCATGTACCCTGACTCTGCTTGCACAGAACGCAAGAGAAGTGACACAATTTCCCTAGTTAAAAGAAATTCATGTTAGCAGGCAATATTAACTAAATATGCAGGTTTAAAAACATATACTTGTGTATTGATTTTAAGAACGGCATTGATGTTTATGGTTAGGTACATTGGTGCAACGACAGTGCTTTTTTTAGCGAATGCGCTTGTTAAATCATCACCCGTTTGGCGAAGTAGGCTGTGATTCGATGATAAATTAATAGGCACCGCATCGATTTATATGCAACGCAGGACAAGCTAGATAAACTAGTAATATCATCAACCATGTGTAGTTAACTAGTGATTATGTTAAGATTGTTTTTTTATAAGATAAGTTTAATGCTAGCTTGCAACTTACTTTGGCTCCTTGCTGCACTCCCGTAACAGGTAGTCAGCCTGCCACGCAGTCTCCTCGTGGAGTGCAATGTAATCGGCCATAATCGGTGTCCAAAAATGACGATTACCGATTGTTATGAAAACTTGAACTTGTCCCTAATTAATCGGTTGACCTCTAGTCTGGTTATGGGGTTGGTGACTGTCTCCTATGACCCGGTCTGTCACCTGTAGGTCCAGTTTGGTCATGCTGGAGCGTGTGCCAACCAGGCCTCAGAGACAGCCGTGGCCAAGAACCTGGCTCTGAAGGAGGCAGGAGCCTTCGTACCCAAGAGCTTTGACGAGCTGGGAGATGTCATCAAGTCAGTGCAAAAAATCACACACTGATATGATTTAGAAAAACATACATCCAAGCCACAACATAAGATTGACAGTTTTAATGAATGTACAAAAGCACTGTTGTGAAATTGAAGTTTCCCATCCTCATGTACAGGTCAGTGTATGACGACCTCGTTGGCAAAGGAGTCATCATTCCAGCTATGGAGGTGCCCCCTCCCACGGTGCCAATGGACTACTCCTGGGCCCGGGTGAGTAATGACAGTCAGTGCCACGCTGGCTCATGTCCCCTGTGAGTTAGCGGTGAATCAGGATCTCTTATTGGCTCTGGACAATGTTATTGACTTCCATATAAGGCAAACTTCACTGAACCGCATCAGACTGTGTTAAACTGAAACAGATGGAGAGCAATGGGAGGGTGTGGTGACTCTCCCCCTCTCTCTATCCCTCTGTGCTGTAGGAGCTGGGTCTGATCCGTAAGCCAGCCTCCTTTATGACCAGTATCTGTGATGAGAGGGGCCAGGAGCTCATCTACGCTGGAATGCCCATCACTGAGGTGTTCAAGTCGGAGATGGGCCTGGGAGGAACCCTGGGACTGCTCTGGTTCCAGAGGAGGTACACTTCTGTCCCCCAAAACATGAAACAGTCAATAATAATAATACTGCCATTGTTCACATAAAACATTAAACATACACTATCGTCATTGAATTTGAATACAATTCTATGTCTCTGTCCTCCCTCCTCCTTGCCCCAAGGCTGCCCAGTTATGCTGCCAAGTTCATTGAGATGTGTCTGATGGTGACTGCTGACCATGGTCCTGCCGTCTCCGGTGCCCACAACACCATCGTCTGTGCCCGTGCTGGCAAAGACCTCATCTCTAGCCTCACCTCTGGCCTGCTCACCATCGTAAGAACATAGTCAAGTCAACCTCGACATACTTAGGCCCACTCAAACCAGCAGAGTAGCCTCTTCTGAAGATAATGCCTCTGTTTAATTAATTAATTGAGCTTTGGTAGTCGAAGTGTCTCTCTATTTGACTGTTTCTTTCTGTATGTGTGATTTCCAGGGGGACCGGTTCGGAGGGGCCCTGGACGCTGCAGCCAAGCAGTTCAGCAAGGCGTTTGACAGCGGCATGCTGCCCATGGAGTTTGTCAATAAGATGAAGAAGGAGGGCAACCTGATCATGGGCATCGGACACAGAGTCAAGTCGGTGAGCACCGTCCCTGTGTCTCTGTTTGGATGCCATGTGTCTTTCATATTTTTTACTGTGTGTGTGTGTGCTTCAGATCAACAACCCAGACATGCGGGTGCAGATCCTGAAGGACTTTGTGAAGAAGAACTTCCCCTCCACCCAACTGTTGGACTACGCCATGGACGTAGAGAAGATCACCACCGCCAAGGTACTAACCCTGTCGTCCTCTCCTGCACCCTGGGTCACCCCACTGAGATCATCTGTTCTAAACCATGTCTTCTCCTCTCTGCTGCGGTTTCAGAAACCCAACCTGATCCTGAATGTGGACGGTTTCATCGGAGTAGCCTTTGTGGACCTGCTCAGGAACTGTGGTGGATTTACACGGTAAATCCTATGCTATTTAACTCCAGTCAATGACATTAACTATACTACTGTGTCTGGGTCATCCGGCTGTCCTTTTGTTGGCCTTAGCCTACATTCAGTGTTGCATCAACTCACCATTGCCCCCGGTGTTTGTCTTCCCCCTCAGGGACGAGGCTGATGAGTTTGTGGAGATCGGAGCGCTGAATGGAATCTTTGTCCTGGGGCGAAGCATGGGCTTCATCGGTGAGTTGGGGGTCAGTGGTCATGACCCTGATGAGTTTGACCCCTAGAAATGGGGAAAGGGGCTGTGATGTAAGGAGCCGAGGATACGCAGTATGATATTGCTAAAATTGGAACCTTACCGACGCTTCTACTTCTCCCTCAGGACACTACCTGGATCAGAAGAGACTGAAACAGGGTCTGTACCGTCACCCTTGGGACGACATCTCCTACGTTCTCCCCGAACACATGTCCATGTAACCATGGAAACCAGGCCATGGACCCCCCCCAGTTACCCCACCACCGCACCGCACCCTAACCTCCACCCTCACCTTTACTGTGTCGTGTCAGCCCCAAGTGGTGGGAGAACAACAATGAGAACTGATATTATTATAGATGTGTCTTTACAACAGTAATAAGGACAACCCATTTTTTTTATTTTTTATTATTAATACAGTTTCAGTTTTTTTAATCAATTAGCTGATCAAACATGCTGCGACCCTGTTAATAATAGCACGGCCTGCAAAACTTTGAAGGCGCACTCAGATGTGTCTGATTCTGCTAGAAAGATCAAGCAAGCTGCAGAGAATGAGAAAAGAGGCTCATTCATTAGTTGACCCTTAACCCTATAGTGTGTGAGTGCAGTTAATGCAATTCTCTTCCCAAGATTACCAGTAGGGATACAGATGATTGTCTTCCGATTTACTGCTATTACTACTACTACTACTTCTACTACAACAACAACAACAGCTTCTATACTACACCTATGCCTACAGTGAAGTACGTTGATGAGACTGTATCTCCCACTATCATCTCTCTCCGTAAACCAAGCATGTGTCTGTGTATCAAAGACTTCCTGTGTGTCGCTGTGCAGTTCTCTTTCTTGAGTGTGTTGGTGCCATATTAAAATCATACGCTTTTTATCAGGGGTGAGCCGTAGTGCAATAATACTAGCTACTGTTTTACAGTTATATAGATTATAGCTTTATTTATGTATAGATGTTTTAACAGCCGAGTAAATAAATGTAATAAAGTATTAGCATTTTTGATGTACTGTAAATGCCCATGAAACGGTTGTGTTTTAAACCGTAAGATATGTCGCTGACCAATCACATTGGGCTGTAAATACAGTGAAAAGCTCATCCTCTGTTCCAAACAGGACGGTGCCCAGGATGGCAAAGGTACCATAGAATGCAGCATTATTTATCTGAACGTTATTAGCTAGACCAGCTCCATTGTGACCGGCTATTTCTTGTAACCTGTATCTGTCCGTACTATTTGTGTTGTCATGTCAACACAATTTGTTTGACCTAATGTGATGTGAACTGAACGTGCCTCTGTAAAGATGTGTCGTAATATATTTTCAGAACGGTGTGACTGAGTATATTAAAGATGACCCATTGAAACACAGCTCTGTCTGGTTCTTCCATAAAATACATGTGGTATATAATCATAATTTTAATGGTTTCACTGTGTCGTACTCCATCCGTTTATTAAACCATTGGTTTTAAAACGATACATTTATGATATATCCAATAACAGAGTACGTAGTGGCCTATTAGGAGCCATCTTCGTTTTCTCAAACAGCCAGTGCATATGAGGGTCTACTAGATGACTATAGAGCTTATTCTTCAGACCTCAGTCCTGTTTTATGTGCTCTGGGGGTGTAATTTCTGTACATTCATGGCAAAGTGATTCTACTCACTTGTGTAACAGTGGGACTATGTATTGGCCTTGCCCTTTTATATGAAAGAACATCCATCACATTAAATTAATGGAAACATCCATGTGTAGCTTCCATTCAGATCATTCAGACACCCACACAGAGAAGGTGAATTGATGATACCCTACTTTGGCAGAGAAAGCTGAGGTTGAAGAAGCACAAAAGCTTCTCCTGTCAGCCACAAGTGAGTGGGAGGGGCTTTACGGCACACGCCGAGCTGTAACGCCTTGCATCCACTGCGCATGTCAGTAATTCCGTCTGTGTTTTGAGTTTATGTATGTGTGTCTGCGTGTGTGTTCTTTCCCACACGAGTTTACTGCAATTCCGAATTCTCACAACCACCGCCAGAATGGCAGCTGCACCCCCGAACCAAGACGACTCTAGCCGGGGTAGTAGCGGTAGCAGCACGCCCAGCGTCCTTGTCGGGGACGGGGACACGGAAGAGGCCGAGGATTTTACCTCCTCTTCCCACTGCACAGAGCTGTCTCGGCGGCAGAACGAACAGAGGAAGCAGGGTTTGTTCTGCGACGTGACGCTGGCCTTCAGCAGTGGGGCGGCAACCGGGAATGTTCAGAGCTGTGAGTTTTCCGCTCACCGTTCTGTACTGGCCGCGGCTACGGACTATTTCACGCCGTTGCTGGGAGGGCAGTTCTCCGAGTCGCTATCGGGTCGGGTTGAGTTGAAGGAATGGAGCGCTGAATTGGGACCAGACCCGGAGACGGTGGAGAGTGTCATTCAGTACATGTACATCGGAGAAATACGTGTGAGCACCTGCAATGTGCATGAAGTGTTAGAGTTTGCTGACAGGTTTGTTTACAATTTACATTAGTGTTCCTTTTTAATGTGCATAATCCATTTAATCCCCACATGCTAGTACTTGATTATTTGTATGTAGTTCAGTGACATAATAATGTTGTTTTGGCTTACTGGAGGTGTCGCTGAAGCATATTGGTTAGGGTTTAGGGTCGGGACGTCACATGGGTCCTGGATAGCACTGACCTTCCTGTAACCTGTCAACCCTGAATTTGAGTGTGGTGAGTTCATGGGTGTCATAAATGGCCTTGCCAATGTTTGTTTCTCATGTTCTGTTATTGATTGTGTGTTTTGGCTGCAGGTTCCTGCTGCTACATCTGAAGGAGTTCTGTGGGGAGTTCTTGAAGAAGAAGCTGAGCCTGGCCAACTGTGTGGCGGTGCACAGCCTGGCCCACATGTACACCCTGGACCAGCTGGCTCTGCGGGCCGCAGACATGATCCGACGCAATTTCCACAAGGTCATCCAGGATGAGGAGTTCTACACCCTGCCCTTCCACCTGGTGAGGGACTGGCTGTCTGACGCAGAGATCACCGTGGACGAGGAGGAGGTGCTGTTTGAGGCTGTGGTGAAGTGGGTCCAGAGGAACACAGAACAGCGGGGGAGGTACTTTGAGGAGTTGTTCCGTCTCCTCCGGCTACCCCAGATTAAGCCCACCTGTCTGACGCGCGTGGTGAAGAACGAGGCACTGGTGGCGGCCAACCAGGCCTGTCTCCGCCTGGTGTCCGATGCCGTGGAGGGCCACGCCATCCGCTGTGAGAACCTCAAGTCAGCTGACCTGGAGTTCTGGTCGTCCTACATGGCCTCCTTCCAGCCGCGCTTCGGCCAGAACATGGACGTGATCATGGTGGTGGGCGGGGTGTCGGAGGGGGGTGACTACCTGAGTGAATGTGTGGGTTACTTCATCTACGAGGACCGCTGGGTTAACCTGCCCCACATCCACAACCACCTGGATGGCCACGCCATCGCCACCACAGAGTCCCACATCTACGTAGCGGGATCCATGGAACCGGGCTTCGCCAAGACCGTGGAGCGCTATAACCCCAACCGCAACACCTGGGAACAGGTGAGCAACCTGACCACACGTAAACACTCCTTTGGTCTCACCTGTATCAAAGACATCCTGTATAGCATCGGTGGCCACGGCAACTTCAGCCCCGGCTTCAAGGACGTGAGCGTGTACGAGCCTGAGCCGGACAAGTGGCACAACCTGGAGTCGGCGCCCAAGATCCTGCGGGACGTGAAGGCGGTGAGCGTGGAGGACCGCTACGTATACGTGACGGCGCGCACGCCGGTGGACACGGACAACGAGGACGGGCTGAAGACGGTCACCACGCGTTACGACACAGAGAGCCGCCAGTGGCAGGACGTGGACTCCCTGCCGCTCATAGACAACTACTGTGTGTTCCAGATGGCCGTAGCCTCCACCAACTTCTACCACACAGCCTCCTGCTGCCCTAAGAGCTACACGGTGCGGGACGAGGCCGCCAAGCAGAAGATCAGCGCCCACATATCAGACGAGATCCTGGAGAGCTTGCCGCCCGAGGTCACCAGCGTCGAGGGCGCCGCCATCTGCCACTTTGACGAGGACGTCTTTGTGATCGGCGGCTGGAAGAACAGCGACGACGTGGACAAGCAGTACCGCAAAGAGGCCTACCGCTACTCTGCCGAAAGGAAGCGCTGGATGTTGCTGCCGCCCATGCCCCAGCCACGCTGCCGCGCCACCGCCTGCCACGTGCGAATCCCCTACCGCTTCCTGTACGGCTGCCAGCGCTACCCCATGCCCCAGAACCTGGCCCGCCAGCGGGACCGCATGCAGCAGATGCAGCAGCTACACCGGCGTACCCTCACCCTGCGCAGGCAGCTGCAGTCTCAGATCGAGTGCTGAGCTATCGCAACCCCTGTCTGTCCATCACATCCACCCCAGAGGAGGAGCAGCCCAGTCCAGCTCCAAACCCCAAACATCCCCTGGCAGCCATCGTCATCAACCCCCACCCATAACCTGCTGGAGCACTGGCTCCTATGTTGCTCTCATGTTGGTTCTTTTCCAAGAGAACTCTGTGCCAGATCATCAGGTTGAGACTATGGTGTTGGTTGAGACTATGGTGTTGGTTGAGACTATGGTGTTGGTTGAGACTATGGTGTTGGTTGAGACTATGGTGTTGGTTGAGACTGTGGTGTTGGTAGTGACTGTGGTGTTCAAGGCTGGGAGATGTGGGAGTGATGGGACTCTGTGCTGGCCAGGTGTTTGTCTATGTGGGGAGGACAGGCTGAATGTTACAAATGTGAAGAGTGTTGTACAGTGACCAACATCGGACTACACTACGTATGTACGTCAGGCACAGGTGATGTTTGTCTTTTTATACATACATATAGTATATAGTTGTATATGTATACTTTTATTATATATCAATATTTTCTGTCCCCCTTTTATGCTTATATGATGTAGACAATGTGACCCTTCAGTACGGCAGAATCTACATTCCTCCAATCCAGTGTGCTTAGTGAAGTCAGTCGCTCTCTATGACATTCCATCAGGACACTGACAGTCTCTCCATGCAAATATCACACACATACATACATACATACATACATACATACATACACTCTGTCCAGCTGTAGGGTCGGGACAATACCAGTATTGCGATACTCGTTAGTGTCGTGGCAAGTGAACGTAACACGAAGCAGATTTAACTTGGTTAGGAAAACAAAACATTTTATGTCATCCAGAGTCACGTTTATTTTTCCAAGCTATAGCACACAATATGTTACATACAGCAGGTTAGGTTATTAAAGGACCTAAGGGTTCGGTCTGTTTCGTGTTTTCATTTTTGCCATGGAAAAAGTATTGCCATACTGGTGTCGTCCTGGCCCAACCAGTCAGTCGGAACAAACCCTTACCAATATGCCTGATGGCTTTTCTGTGCTTTATGTTAGCTTCTTCTGAATGGCTCTGCTTGTTGTTGTTATAGCTTTGATACAGTAGCTCAACATGAATGAAGGAGAATAGTCTTATATTTATTATCAGATCTACGGTCCAATCAAGAGTGGACAACTTAATTAGTGATTTACCATCACTATCTATGTGGGCTGTGGTTTTCCCCTTTCCTTAATGGAGCGCAGTAAATTAGACTTCTCTCCTCCCCTGGTTGCTCCTAATGTTTTCTTTGTCTTATTACTGACGATCGATAGTGCGTTTCTTTGAGCAGTCAGTGCAGCGAGGGGGAGTCAAGAGAGAAATCTTCCATGTGGCATCAGTTAGAAAGATAAGAAGTTGGAAAGGAGAATGGAGATGGTGGGAGTCTGAGACAGATGGAGAGAGTTTATTCATCTCTTAATTAGACTCGTGTGCACCCATCCGTCTGCAAGAGTGATGGTCATCATTCTGTTCATGTCTGAGTCTTGTGGGAAATTCTCCTTGTCAGTGTTTTCTGACCGGTATCTTAATGAAAGTCTTTTTAATAACTTTTTTTTTTTTGTTACCCAATTGGTATTTACAGTCTTGTCTCATCTCTGCAACTCACGTACAGACTCGGGAGAGGCGAAGGTCGAGAGCCGTGCGTCCTCCGAAACACAACACAATGACCACTTAACCCGGAAGCCAGCCGCACCAATGTGTCGGAGGAAACACTGTACACCTGGCGACCGTGTCAGCATGCACTGCGCCTGTCCCGCCACAGGAGTCGCTAGTGCGCGATGAGACAAGGACTTCCTTGCCCGGCCAAATCCTCCCCTAGCACTACGATGCAGTGTCTTAGACCGCTGCGCCACTCGGAAGTCCCCTTAATGAAACAGTCTTAACTTGGTAACATTCCATTGATCATTTGAAATTCCATCAACCATTCCGTTTAATTATTCTTCAGTCTTCTGTTCGTCACATTCCTGTTGGTAGGAACATTGTGTAGAAGGACCTAGGTGGGAGTTTATGAATGTTTCTCATCTTATTTTGTCTGCATTGGTTTTATTGAGTTTAATTGCTGGAGGGTGTAGTTCCAATGGGGGACTTGATAACGTGTGTGTCTGCGTACGGTAAAGAATGCTTGGCAAAGCTGGTGAAAAGCATGCTTAGTAGTGCACTTGTCTACCCCTTAATCAGTTTGTAATATTTAAGTCCGAGTGGGTTTACCTGTCATATTTGTCTTCAGATATGGCCGATTTGCATTTTTCCCCTTTTAATTTATCATTTAATCCAACACCAGCCGATAATCTATTCAGTTCCCATGTGAGAAAATATGTACACTACAGTGATTTGCATAGTAATCCAAAATGAATGTGATGTGAAGTGTGAGTGAGCCCTGTTGCGGTACCTCAGGCTTATTCAGGGGTTCATCTGAGAGATCCTGCCACATTGTTGTATGTTCTCCTCACCCTCCAAAGACAGTCAGATGAGATGTATAGACCAGTGGTTCCCAACCAGGGGTACTAAGACCCCTGGGGGTACTTGGCCTATCCACAGGGGGTACTTGAAAAGACTGAGTCCATAGGGTTAGTGGTAAAATGCACATGGTGGTGGGGGGGGGGGTGTACCTCAGGGGTATTCCGGGCAGAGCAAAATTCAGTTGGTGGTACGGTAACCAAAAAAGGTTGTGAACCACTGGTATAGACTAGAGGGTATCCTTATGTTACTGAGCAGAATGACCATATCAAGGTGTATGTGTTGCCATTGAGTTCAAGAGTTCATTGATTGTTATAAGCACTATCCCTGAAGCTAATTTATAACGTAAAGCACTATCATTTTGAGAATGCAATGAAAGTGTATTTCCTCAGTTTTGTTCCTCTTGCATAGCATTTGAAATAATATTATTGACATATGTAGACAATATATATTTTGCTTTGCATGTGGCAGTCTGGCGTTGTGTCAATATATTGGATGTAAAAAAAATATGCTGATGTCATCACTTGCAATTAAAATGTCAATTTTTTTTATACAACCTTGGTTTCCCATCTATCTTGTGTAAGGGGTTATCTAAATTCTGAGTGTCATTTTGGTCAATATTATTGGGCAGTTTTCAAGACTAGCAAAGCATAGAGAATGATAGAGAAAGCATCCCAATATAGCTCCTATTATGGCATCTGTCAGAGCATGGGCAGTGTCATTGAGGCAATCTCCATTTTTAAGTAGTCCATTTTCTTCTTCACAATTGGCTGATCCCTCCTGATGACCATGAGGGATCAGCCAATAATGTTGGAAGTCCCACCCAGTTGACAACATTTAAATGTTGGAAGCCCTCGATGGGCTGCCAATTCTAAAACAGCCTTTTGGCCACTAGAGGCCTCTATCATTCTCTATGAAACTAAGCTACATACATACACACGGACATTAAACAGTGCTATGTACTAGGCACAGAGTCATTGGGCATGAGCCAAGCACAGTAACAAATTCAGTACAGTCAATCTTCCCTTCTAGTAACACAGTAGGAAAAGAATAGTACAATCACCCTTGCAGATGCAATAATAAATATGGACATTTATATATGCATATGGGATTTCCTCTGGGACATGCAGGAGTGGATTTATTTGCGCATGATAAATGCCAGTGGTAAGTGGGATACGGTGGGCAGGAAGGGGTAAGGATGGGGGATGGGGGCGAGGGGGCGTCACACAGACAGGATGCTGTTGGAAGCGGAGAGCTTCAGCTCTTCCCGGGGGGACTGGAGGGAGTCCCGGGGGGCTGCGTACTGGGCAACGTTGGGCAGCCCGTGCACCACGCAGCAGCTGAGGGCACTGCGGAAGATGCCCATGTCGTGGGCGTCGTACCACTCCTCTGTTTTCTCGTCATAGCACTCCACGTTGAAGGTAGTGGTGAAGCCGTTGAAGCCCCCCACCACGAACAGGAGGTCGTCCACCACCTCGATGCCAAAGTTGCTGCGCGGGTTGAACATGGTGGGCACCGTGCGCCATGTGTTGGTCAGCGGGTTGTAGGCCTCAGCGTTACGCAGGCGGTTAGCCCCATCGAAGCCGCCCACCTGGGAGAGGACAGCGGAAACTTGAGTCAAATATTTCTTAACTTTCAGCTCTAACTGAATAAGGCGCTGAAATGCATTGTGCGTGTGAATGTTCTGCTCACCGCATAGACCTGCTCCGCATAGGCGATGACCCCCACACCACTGCGCCTGCTTCTCATGGGGGCGGTCAGAGTCCACTGGTTGGTCTGGGGGCTGTAGCTCTCTGCTGTGAACAAGCACTCATTCCCATTGAAGCCACCGCAGATGTACACCTAGAGAAAAGATCATGCCAACATTTTATTATCAAAAGCCATTATCCATCATGAAGTTCTCTCCCAGGTCCCTCTGTTCCGCTCACCTTGCCATGTAGTGTGGTAGCACTGGCATCACTCCTCTGCTCATGCATGGGTGCAATCAGGGTCCACTGGTTAGTCTCAGGCTCATAACACTCAGCGGTGTTCAGTCGTACGTATCCATCAAAGCCACCCATGGCATAGATACAGCCATCCAGCACCGCCACACTGACGTAGCAGCGCCGCGAGTGCATGGGGGCCACCTGGTGCCAGGTCCGTGTGACGGGGTTGAACTTACGTACACTGTTAAAGTAGTCAACGCTGTCAAAGCCACCCACACAGTAGACAAAGCCATTGAGGTAAGCAGCTCCATGATAGGCTCGAGGGCTCTCCTCCTCCCGGGTCACATTCACCCACCGGTCAGCCCGCGCATCATACGCCTCAATGCCATTGGTGGGGCTGCCACCACTCCAGCCACCGATGGCCAATAGGATGGCATAAGGCAGGCGTGGGCGGGTCAGAGGGTTGCGGAAGTCAGTGTTGGAGGGCCCGTTCATGTTCAGGTCGTACATGGCCTTCAGGGCACTGATGATGATAGGCTTGCAGTCATCATTGTCCTTCACCAGGGTATTGTTCTTCACGTTGTTCATGAAGTAGTCGGCTGTCATCAAGGCCATGCGGACCTAAGCACACAGACACAGACAGACAGACGTGTGGTTAGCAGTTGACTAGCAAGACACCCAAACTTACAAAAGTTATCCAACAGTAAGACATTGACACTATTGTTCACCTCTCACCTTGGGCAGCAGCACAGAGACGTGGGCCTTGCGGTCCTGAGGCGAGTGGTTGATCCAACGTAGGACCGCCTCAAACACAACATCCTCCTGCTTCACATTCAGGTTGTCCTTCTCGATGATGTCACAGAGCTGTGCCAGAGAGAGCTCCATGAACTCCTCTGAGAAACGCACCATCTCAAAGTGGTGCAGGATGAAGAGGTAGGCCCGGCGGCGCAGATCAGGGCAGGAGTAGAAGTCCGCAAACTTGCAGATGCCGATGCAGTTCTGCAGACAGAGCTGGGCCTCCAGATAGTCGCAGCAGGCTCTCACGATCCCCAGGATGCAGAACTGGTCTGCAGCCGCCAGGAGCGGTTCTACATTCTCTGCAGTCACAGGCACGGAACGTGTGTAGGCATACTCGATGATCAGGCGCATCATGTCTGGGTTCACACCAGGAATGCTGTAGACCCGCTTCTCGACGTTGTTCCAGCCGCTTGTGAAGAGAGCACTGTGGGTCAAGGGTCAGGAGTTATAATAATACAGGGAGATAGAAACATCATCAAAGACTCAATATTCTTCTCACTACAGGATTGCAATTGAACAAAGTTCTTCAGGACTCCCCAAAAGTAACTAATAAGTACAGAGAGTTGGACCAAGGCAGAGATACCATAAATCAACAATGTTCTCGCATTCTCATTCAAAGTCAAGTGATGCCAGAATGGGAATGTCGTCTGGCCAGCACATCCCAAACCAACCTATCCCAACCAGGGAAAGCTACTCACCGGAAGTATGAGCTGCATCCACAAAGGATGTTCTTGTGGGCATTGAACTCGATGCCATTGACTTTGATGACCACATCACAGAGTTTTCCCTCCAGACGTAACTCGTTAAAGATTGTACAGGTCATAGCACTCATTTTCCTCTCCATGTTGCATCTTTGAAGTTTGGTGGAGGTGGCCGTCTCTTCCAGTTCATTCATTCCTTGCTTAATAAATCTATTATAAACTATATTTAATGGGGTTTTGCTAGCTCTTCAGCTTAGACATTTAGCTGGTTTACTACAGCAGCTGTGTTCATCTAAGGATTGTGAATTGTGAATATTCCACTTATATTATGTTCCAAAATTGTTCATTATTACATCACAGCGATGAGCAAATGGAATCAGAGCATCAGCCTCACTTGTCATAAAAAGTTTGTGTTTAATTTGATCTATCTGACTTATATGCCTACTGATCGTACAGTGAATGTGTAACAGTCATTTAACACTAATATTTGACACTACATAATACATTTTATTAAATACAGTCCATTTCAGATTTAGTGAGAGAGAAAACGTGAATTAAGAATACATAGAAGCACAAAATTTGCCATAATACTTTCTTAATCTGCTCTATCAGAACATAAATTATATTAGGAACATGTAATACTGCTTTTGTGGTACTGGGGAAGATGTTAAACGCACACACTTACTTCCTCAATTTATGCCAGCAAATGCGAGCCCTCGGTGTAGACTGGCTATTGCAGCATAGTTAAATGCTAGCTAGCTATATAACTCATTGATTGCAATTCTAGCTAGATCCATCGTTTGGATCTTTGAACTTTTCTTGAATTTAACAACATCCCTCTAGAAAAATGGTATGTGTACTTTATTTTCCTTATTGCCACTGAGTGAATGACTAAAATGGCTAACGTTAGCTAGCTATTTAAACGTAACTTTAGTTATTACAAACTACCTGCCTAATTTGTATTGCTAGTTATGTAACAGTGACATAACATTACAATCCCAAAAAGTAAAATCACACAGAGTACTTGTTCATGCTTGTTAAGTATGTGATTGGGGTATTAGTTTACCCTAGTGTAAGAATCCATTAATTCAAGTCCTAGCTGTGACAACAGCTGCAAATGAGGGGATGACATGCAATAGATATGTGAAGAGGTGTGTAGGCTACAGCTCCTCAGTACAGTATTATAACAATGTATCAGCTGGATGCATGTGATGTTATCAGCAGCAGGACGGCTATTAGCTTTGGGACACAACATCAGGAGTATGTGATGTAACGGTTTTGATAAAACCAATACACGGACTCCAGATGTTGTGTCCCAAAGCTAGGCTGCTGTGAAATCACTTTAATCTGTGCTCCGTATATGGTAAATGCTGTAAACAGCAGCAAGCACAGTGGCCTTCAGTGAATATGAGGGTTTATCATCACAGAAGTGTTTAGGGGCGGCAGGTAGCCTAGTGGTTAAGAGCGTTGGGTAAGTAATCGAAAGGTTGCTGGTTTGAATCTCTGAGCCAACTAGGTGGAACATCTGTTCATGTGCCCTTGAGCAAGGTACTTAAGCTTAATTGCTCCTGTATGTCACTCTGGATAAGAGTGTCTGCTAAATGACAAAAAATGTAGTGGAGTAATATTTAGCTCTTCTGTTTTTCTCTCTCCTCACTCCTTGTGTCCGTCCTCCATAGATCCCAGAGCTGTCCAGTCCCTCAGTGTGTATGAGGGACCGTCAGAGGGTGGAGGAGATCCTCAAGGCCATGCAGAAGGCTGGCACCAGCAAGATTCAGGTACCGCCACAGAGATCCTATTCAATTAGGATTGGATATGTAATTCTATGGGTACCACACCCAAGTGTTTTGATTTATTCTGAGAGGTTTGCTTGATAATATGTTGTAATGTCTCTTGCTTTTTCAGGTGATTTCAGACTTTGACATGACCCTCACACGGTTTGCCTACAATGGGAAGCGGTGCCCTACCAGTCACAGTAAGTACAAAATCTGGGATAGATTGTACAGAGAAGATACTAATGTGTATGTAGAGTTAAGAGGTCCATGTCTTGTCACTGATGTTTTTTCTACAAGCCCATGAGAATGATGATGATTGCATCGGTATTATTTTTATAGATATCCTGGACAACAGCAAGCTCATCAGTGAGGAGTGCAAAGCACAGGTATATTTCAAATGTCATCAGCAAAACAACTGGAGCACATGACAGAACTTCCTGTGATTTGGCAAATAAAGTTGTGTAGATTAGAAAAACGATGACACAAGATTCACTGCTTAAATGAGTGAAAAATAACTGTATTTTCTAGATGCGTACTAGCCCGTTTATCCTTTCTGAGTGTTGTCCATTCTCCCTCGGTTCAGCTGAAGGACCTGCGCAACACATATTACCCCATAGAGATCGATTCCAAACGGACAGCAGAGGAGAAGCTGCCCCTCATGGTGGAGTGGTGAGTCGCAGCTCTCTGAGCCAATCATTGCCCTTCTAGACCAGTAACGCATCACTTTGCTGTCAAACTGACCAATACCCTTTGTTCTACATCAGACATAGACGCCTCCCTGCAGTCTCATTTAACCAATGAGTCCCACTGTAATACTGACACGTTTTCTTTTTTTTTTTTCTTTTTTTACTTCTAACCCGTTTTAAACATTGTATGTTTAAGCTACAGACTTCTGGGTTGTACCATCGGATTCGTCTTATTCTTCTGCGTCCAACCATTAGTCTGTGTGAAAAACTATCTATGAAAAGCTGAGACTCTCACGAACACACACGCTTTGCTCTATGACGCTTACAAGCCACAGAAGAGTCGTTAGAATGTAAGGGGTTCTTCTACATAGAATATCGTAGGAAATCCTAGGACATAGTGTCTATAATACTGTAATAAGCTCACGTAGCTCACAACTCCAAACAGTTGTCATTGACTAGTTGGATATTAATTTCCCACCGAGTAAACAATTTCTCTACATCATTCATATCAATTCATTTTTATGAGGTTTTTGCTTCAGCAGACTTTCTTTTCTTATTGACATTTGTCAATAAAACTCATGAATGCCACTGTTTATGTCAAGTTGTTCTGTGTTCTACTTGTAGCGCTGGTTGTCCTGAAAATAAAATGCTGAAACACTTCATTGTGACGCTAAATATAAGGGCTGGACATGCAGATAAATGAAAGTCAGATAAATGAAAAGAGGATTTTTGCTGGTGTCTCAGGACCGATAGGGTTAACCAATCCCCTTGTGCCATGCATCCCATAGGTGGACTAAAGCCCATACTCTTCTGGTGCAGCAGCGCATCAGGAAAGACCTGCTGCAGGATGTGGTGAAGGAGTCCGATGCTATGCTCAGGTGAGAAGACCCTGCTACTGTTGCCAAACCACAATTATGGCTGTTCAGCAGCGCAAAGTCATCGATAGCATAGATGGTACCAAATGATGACGCCATATCAAGTCAATAATGTTAATGACGACCAGGATGATGACTATAATGGTAGTGATTACAGCGCTCTCTATGCTGCTGTCTTCCCAGGGAGGGCTACCAGCTGTTCTTTGACCACCTGCAGGAGCACAGCATCCCTCTGCTCATCTTCTCTGCTGGGCTAGGAGACGTGCTGGAGGAGGTGATCCGCCAGGCCGGGGTCTTTCACCCCAACGTCAAGGTCTTCTCCAACTACATGGACTTTGATGAGACTGTGAGTAGGCTATCGCTGACACACAAACCACAGTATATACAATACAGGTAGCCTCTATGGAATTGAGTAGGGAGAGGGGGTTGTCGTGAAAACACTTAGTTTCGTTGCATTAAATGCGCTTTTCCTACGCTGGTGACGACGCAAAGACTGGGTAAAAGGTTAGTGGTTTGAATGAGGATTTAACCCATTGTTGTCCCTCATTCTCAGGGAGTGCTGAAGGCGTTCAAAGAGGAGCTGATCCACATCTATAACAAGAGGGAGGGAGCTCTGCTGAACACGGGCCACTTCCAGGAGCTCAAGTCACGCCACAACATCCTGCTGGTGGGAGACTCTCTGGGGGACCTGACCATGGCTGATGGGGTGCACAGCATGGAGAACATCCTCAAGATCGGCTTCCTCAACGACAAGGTAGGGTACTACTGGCTGCACGTACACCAAAGCTCTCTCTCTCGCACCCCAATAAACCCTCAACCATGCAAGAAGTAACGTTTTTATTTTGACTCCGAAGTTGTATTGTTTTAAGGCAATTGAGTGCTTGTTTTAATGCACAGTCAGCTTGTTCAAGCACTGTTTAAATGACGTTGGACATTGACCCCTCGTTAACCGTTCCCCCTCTGCGTGATCTTTCTCAGGTGGAGGAGAGGAAGACGTCCTACCTGAATGCTTATGACATCGTGCTGGTGAAGGATGAGACCATGGAAGTGCCGAACGCCCTGCTGCTCCACCTCACCGGCACCAAGTGACCTGACCATGAACTTCATCTCACTGGCCAATCAGTAACGAGCGTTCCAACGCTACAGGAAATATGCCGTGCTGGTTTAGGAAGCTCTTGCTCAGGAAGTGCCAGTAGTCAGATACCATGAGTCAAGTCAGAATGGTATTGTTTTTGGGTTGTCTATTACTAAAGCTCCAATGGCTGTTTGTGTGGGCCGCTGGGATGGATTCCAGACTGTGTTTTGGAGTCGCCCTTCCACGCTCCTCCAGTTGAGTCTCCTTGTTGAACACTTACAACTTGAGAGCAACATCCTTTATAGTCCTACAATTTGATTTGATTTAATCAGGAACCCTACTGTCACATTCTCAATTGTTTACGAACCATCAATAGTCCAACTGAAATGGAACAGGAAAACTAGATGATTTCCCCGTCTGGTAAATGTGTATTGGGTTTGTGGGGAGAGAAACGTTACTGGTGATATGTATGCTCTGTCTACATATGAGGAATGTACAGCGCCAGTAAAACGTTTGGACACACCTACACA
Source organism: Salvelinus alpinus (assembly GCF_045679555.1). Lineage (NCBI taxonomy): Eukaryota > Metazoa > Chordata > Actinopteri > Salmoniformes > Salmonidae > Salvelinus > Salvelinus alpinus. The sequence goes on from NC_092086.1 coordinate 49,439,929, forward strand.
CATTATTTTGACTATTTTCTACATTTTAGAATAATAGACACCATGAGTGTGCAAAGCTGTCATCAAGGCAAAGGCCACTTTGAAGAATATCAAATATATTTTGATTTGTTCAACACTTTTTTGGTTACTACATGATTCCATCCATATGTGTTATTTCATAGTTTTAATGTCTTCACTATTATTCTACAATGTAGAAAATAGTACAAATAAACACCCTGGAATGAGTAGGTGTGTCCAAACTTTTGACTAGTACTGTATGTAGGCATGTGGGTGCTGTTTGGATCTAGATGTTGTCTTCTCTGTATAGATGAAAGTTGAATGAGTTATGGTTTGTTTGTCATGTGGGACCTATCTTTGTCATATAAAGGGAAAGAAGACAGGATAAAGGGCAATCTAACTTTACTTTTACCATGTCAGTTTGAAACGCCAGTGTTTTATCTTGGTGTTCTATACACTATATGCCATCTTTTTTTGTTTCGTGAGACTTTGTTCTCTCCCTTTTTTTGAGAAGTGTCTATTTTATGAGAATGATTACAGTAAATGATCATGTTTGACACGTATTTACTTTCAGCTCTTAATACTGTTTTATGTGGATATCATCAGTATGGAATCTGATGATACTGTGTCAAGGTATTATGGGTTGTGTGCGTGGCTACGTTTTACAATGGGCTTTTTGTGGCGCCACAGTGCCACCATGTGGTCAAAGTAATAGTAATTCGAGCCATGTGTATATATTGACATTTACAGAATCACTCCATGCTGGTCTCAAAGAATCCATCCACCTTTAGCCTTTAGCCTTGAAAGTACATGAGCAAAGTAAAAGCATTTGGAATATTTGCCATGTTTATATTTTCACTGAAATGCCATCACTTTCTGTAAAACAGTTTTGATTATGTTTTATCATTTAGAGGCCAATTGTTGCCTTTTAGAGTCCTGTAAAAGTAATGCTAGACCTATTCGGTTTATGGTGAAGAACATCTGAATATTTAGTACTTTACATTTTTTGTATGATGGCAAAACATTTAATTGCCACATAATGGAGGTTTTTAGTTCTTGGTACAGCCAAGGCATCTGATTCTATTGCTATTATTAGTATGTTTTGCCAAATTATAGTATAACATTTTCACCCAGTTACATGTTTAAAGATTTGAAGTGGAAATCCATTCATATTAAATGGCGATGTCACTGGTACAGTACGCAAGATTCCGGTCAAACATTTCTCTTGAGACGTGTGTTACTGAGGGGACAGTGTGTTCGCTATATTGTATTTTGAGGGGATAGTGTGTTCGCTACATTGTGTCACTAGATTGTATTTTTCACCTGTATGAGATATGTAGGCTTAACAGGATAACCTCTCCACAACTGTAAATAAAATGTGGCCACTCAACCCTTGTTTCACTTCATCTAGGTCTATTTCCTTTTTTGTAAAACATGCCAAAATCCAATTTTGTAATCACCAGTGTGATGCTATTCCCAGGAAACTCTGTTATTCCCAGCCTACACAATCCCTAGACAATGGACATGGATCCCAAACACAGGAAACAATGCATTTTTTATAGGTTTTTATTAGAAAAACAGATGGTGTTTATTATGTGATGTATGTTCTACAATGCAAGGCACTTAAAAAAAATCTTGTATTGTACAAAATAGCCACTCAAAATATACAACCTACAGTCTTAACATCATTTTCATGTCTGGGATAAAGGGGAGGGAGACAGCCATTTATTCCTATCAGCCATTTTGAAGCCAACTGCATTGCATCCTGGGAAGAAGGACCATCCCAAATGGCTGACAAGGTAGTTCAATGAAAGTGCTTTTAGCAAAATGTGTCTGAGTCAAACATTTTTTTAAACATAATGATTGATGCAAGACTGCAGAATAAGTTATTTATAAAAAGTATAGATGAACCACATTTTCATAAGGCAATTTACAACACATGGAAGCAGTCCTTCGTTTAAATAAGTATGGACCATTTTGGGTTATTTTCAACCTTCTGTGTTTTCTACATAATAAAATGTATTTAAGAGCTCCACTAGTTGGCAACCCCCTAATTGCATAGATTCTGTCTGTCAGTTTGTTGTGTCTCTCTCCGTCCCCGCACCCCTCTGCCCAGCTCAACTGTACCCCCTCACAGTTCCTCATGTCTGGCCCTGTCAGAATCCTCCTCCACCTTCAGTTTGAGCTCCTCAGCCACTATCTTGCCATCTCTGTTGCGGTCCTGGTTGTTGAACATGTCCTTGATGATGCCGTCAGCATCCATCCCTGGCCTCAGGCGACCTGTGCCCTCCGCCACCTGGATGTTTATGAAGGCTGTGAACTAGAGAGAGGGAGAGCAGAGAAATATGAGAGTTGTCCTTTCAAGAGCTACATCATTTGAAGAATAATTGCCGTTTTAGATGATCACCTGACTTGTCGTCCTGACCTACACAAGGATGTTACCAAGCAAAGGGCAGAATGTATTGGGTGAATCCTGACTTTGAATGATGGATCATGCTAAATGTCTGGCGTGTGTTATCTTACCTCCTCCAGAGGGACAGATAGATCTTTGTTGAGGTCCATGGCAGGGAACAGGGGATCTGGGCTGTCTCCCAGCCACACAAACATGTAGCCGTCAGGCACTCCCTTCTGCAGGTCCAACAGCTCCAGCTCGAAGTGCAGCACGGCACTGCTGGGAACGCCCTTGGCTGCAGGGACATGGAGGGGAGAGCATGATGAGAGACATAGAAACAGTGTCAGAATAATGTCATATCCAAATGCAAGATATTGCCACGCAGGACTTGGTTCCAAGATGAAAGTGATCATGACTAGTTCATTCACTCACCTCCATTTTCTCCATGTCCCAGATGGGGTGGGACGATCACCACTCTCTTCTCTCCCACACACATGCCCCTCAGGCCCTCGTCCAGACCCTCAATCACTTTGTTGGCTCCCAGGGTGGTGATGGGGGCATTCTCATAGTGGTCCCTGGAAGAGGGAGATATTGATCAAGGCCCCGCCGATGCTCAGACGTGCGCTCAGTCAGTAGGAATTAAGTATGTAGCCCTATATGTTCTACGTTGTAAGATGTATATAATATGTAAGACACAGTATATAGTTATAGATATGGCTGGTTTCTATATCTTGGTTATATTTTGTATCATATGTTTTTACTTCTACACAACATAAGTAGCTGATAAGTCTTCCTGTCTGTTGGCGTGGAGGCCTAGTGATATCAGTCAGACAAGTAGCCAGGGGTGATTAGATTACATGACTGGATCAGGCGTTGCAGTATGGCGGTGCGATGGACAGGAGGCGCTCCTACTCACGAGGAGTAGAGCAGGGTGCCGTCCATCAGGGAGCAGTTATAACGGTACTGGATCAGGTCGTCCACCTCACTGGTCAGGTTGCACGTCTTGGGCTTGCTGGTCACCTTGATCTCAATGAGGTCCTTAGGGTTGTGGAAGTCGATAACGTGGATGTCGAAGACCAGCACGGCCGAGCCAGGGATGAGGTCTCCTAGAGTGGGGGAGGAGGAGAGAAAAAGAGAAGGAATTTGAATAGAAGTAGGGACAAGACTCAGCGTGGCCACTGGGCAGTAAGACATGTAAATGCTACTCTGACTCCTCCCACCCCAAAACCTTTGGCCAATGCCGCAGAGCCACATACTCACCAGTTCCCTTCTCCCCATAGGCCATGTGAGGAGGAAGGATGACACGCCTCTTCTCTCCAATACACAACCCCTGGAGGGCCTTGTCCATGCCCTGGATCACATAGCCCATGCCAATGTAGGTGTTGTATGTGCTGTTGCGCTGGTAGCTGCAGAAAGAGGAAACATAGCAAATGCAAATTAGAGTCCGTCTTTACCATGCGCCCTTTCACTCACACAAGTCTTGGTTTGACAGTAGATGTATTAAACACGTTCCTACCTGGTGTCAAAGCCAGAGCCGTCCTGGAAGGTGCCGTTGTAGTGGTAACGAATGTAGTCTCCCACCACTGTTTTACGGGTGCAGGTCTTAGGCACCTCCTTGACCACCACGGCGATGTCATCCTTAGGGTTGAACAGGTCAATCATAAAGACCTCAAACACCAGGGTGGCCTGGGATGGAATCACGGTGCCTGGAAGAGGAGGATGGGTGTTTAGAGTAAATTATATTATCTATACACATCCCAATGCAAATCTTACTTCCTCAGAGGGGTGGGTCCACAGCATTGTTTTTAATCTGTAACATTTATTTTACCTTCATTTAACTAGGCAAGTCAGTTAAGAACAAATTCTTATGGTCAATGACAGCCTAGGAACAGTGGGTTAACTGCCTTGTTCAGGGGCAAAACAAGAGATTTTTTGCCTTGTCAGCTCGGGGATTCGATCTTACAACCTTTCGGTAACTAGTCCAACACTCCTACCACTAGGCTACCTGCCGCCCCAATATGTCTTGTCAACTGTTGTTGTGGAGTGACACTTGAAATTTTTTTTCTAGACTCTAAACTCTATGTAGCCTATTATACACTTCCTGTGTTTATCAGCCCAGGCTAGGAGTTATAGTTTTTACCATATCCCTTCTCATAGGCTAGGGGTTACAAATAATTTTAGTTTTGTTTATTAATTCGACCATTTAAAAAAAAAAACAGGCGCACATAAACTTGAAAAAGCCATACATGTACATGAATAAAATCATCGAGGATAATCTTGAGACAAGATGGCTAGACAAGATCGAACACAGTATGGCAGTGAAATAATAAAACAAAAACAGTGACAAAGAACATCTCTCTCATCATTCCAGTTACATCATAGGGGTTATTCATATGGGCGCAGAAGACATCAAACACATTTTTACGTTATTTTTAAAGCTGCCCAGAGAGGACGTTGTTTTTATGGGCAGAGGCAACTCAACTCGCTAGTGGTTACTAGTAGTTACCATATCCCTTCTCTTCATAGGCTAGGGATTATAAACAGTGGTTACTAGTAGTTACCATATCCCTTCTCCTCATAGGCCAGGAAGGGTGGGATGATGATGGTGCGCGTCTCTCCCACACACATGCCGATCAGACCCTCGTCCATGCCCTTAATGAGGTAGCCCATGCCCACGTACGTGTCATAGGTGCCATTCCTAGAGTGGCTGAAAGAGACATGGATGGAACGGGTTAACACACGCACACACAAATACAGCATGACAGGTTTTCCAGAGTAGATATGGACCTCACCTGGAGTCGAAGGGCACGCCGTTCAGCAGTGTGCCGTTGTAGTGATAACGGATGAAGTCAGTAGCCTCCGTGAGGCGTTTGCAGCTCTCAGGTTTGCTGAGGGTGCGTGTCTGGACCTTGTCTTCCGTGTTCCAGATGTCGAGCAGAACCACATCAAACACCAACACAGTGTCGGCAGGGATCACGTCACCTAGGAGAGACAGGTTGGGAATTCATTGTGTGCCACTGGAATATACAACTGGGGCCCAACATCAGAGGATAACTATGTGGAATTTAGTTTGTACAGGGCACACCATCTGGCACCAGGCCCCATGTAAACTGTAAAGGTCATGTAAGAGAATGAAATTAGTTGTTACCTGCTCCTATGCTTCCATAGGCAAGGTGTGGGGGGACGGTAACTTTTCTGCGCTCATTGACACACATGCCCTGAACTCCCCTGTCCAGACCAGTGATGAGACGCCCCAATCCCACCTGCCCACTGAAGGGTGCACCACGTTCATGACTGAAAAGGGGGGATGGGTAGAAGAGGTTAGAGGGAGAGAATAGAAGAGACATTCCTCAAGATTACAAAGAATATATTTCTTTCAATGGTAGGCGGGGTCTAGTCAAGTTATTCTGTTCTATTTCCATTATTATATTAGACTATTTATATTCATTTTAACTGGTTGTAAACCATGTATTTAACCATATCTGAATGGGTTGTGTGCAAATTATAAAATAAGTAATGAACAAAACACAAAAGTAGGCCATCGTAAAATAACTAAACAGGCATTTTAAGATATAGCCTCACCCAGCCTATCAACCAACTGAATTCAGCTGTTCGTCTTTGCATTGAGTGTGCGTGGCATTTCGTAGTAGTAAACACCATTGAACGATATTGTCCAGAGCGCCACATAGGCCTCGTTCGAGGATGCGCATGACACGCATACGGCAGTTACAATGTATCTGTGCAAAAATGCACAGCGCAGGGACAAAGTTACAATGTATCTATGAAGCGCAGGGTCTTCGATACAAAGTTTCAAAATGGTTGCTTAGAGGGGCTGCAAATTTGGAGGTAGGACACGTCTGCAACAGGCCAACTGCGTGAGACCATAGTTAAACGAAAATGTCCTCCAGCCAGCACAGAATTTATTTGCACAGGAATCAGAAAGGCTTGCTCTGGTGTGATGCTCTTCTGCACTATGTCAATAGACCCATACAAGCGAGTCGTGCGTCGTAGCTTACCTTGAATCGAACTTCTTGCCGTCGGTGAAGGTACCGTTGTAATGATAACGTACGAAATCTCCCGTTTGCACTTCTCTGGGACAAACTCTTGGAATGTCATACCGATCAATAACCACGTCTTCTAACGGGCCCGGGCTACTGCTTACATGATTTCCCGTTACACAGAGCAAAATTAACGCAAATATTAACTCCATTATAAACGTATTCTCTAGTGTTTTGTTAAAGTATGAGAAACAGACGGATAATTTCGCCGTGACTTCTCCGTCGGCTACCGTCTATAGATGCAGAAAGCCAGAAGTGCGGACGTAGCTTCTGCTTGTTCAGAAGAGGGAGGTGTGGCATCCCATTCACCCCCTCCTCTTTATAGGAATTCTGTAAACGTGTAAAGTAGCCCTCGGCCACATATAATAGGCCTAGGTATCTAACTCGAGCCCAAGCCAGAGGAAGCCGACTTAAAGCATAGCCTACTATTTAATAACGCCTGTGCTATACTATTTACAATGCCTTATTATTTGTATGCCTACCGAACATAGACAGTGAGTGGAAGTGATTTGCACTGTATGGGAATACCCCACCCGCTTCTATAGAGAAACTAATTTAACGCCCATCTGGCTGAGTCGGAAAGAAAGGCCCAGAATGATGTTCTCTCAGGTCCTAAATTCCAACCTTTGGTCTACTTCTCTATTTAAATATGAATTGTTATTTATCTAACTTTTACAATGGCCTATGTTAATTTTCTGCTCATATTTTCACTGTTAAAATTTTTAAAAAGCACGTTCCTCTCATGACCATCTCATCTGGCATGCGATGTTCCAACATGCTTGCTGGAATGTTCGTAGATCCAACAAACATACCCATGCAAAAACACAACAATGAAGAGTTGTCGAATCTGTGAAAAAGTATTTGCTTTAGATGTTTAAATATGGAAATAATATCATATTTCTTATTAAACCACCACACAGTCATACATATGCTATATTTACATATTTTACAGTGTGTTCATTTCCACATAAATATATGTATATATATATTTAAAAAAAATAATTTAAGTAATGAAGGGCCTACCATCGGCCCATCAAAATGCAAAATCATTAAAAGTTTTGTATTTTCCCATAACTTGGTCAATGTTACTTCCCTAAATCATGAGGGCGTTATGACCCAGGGGCTAATCTAAGCCCGAAATCACTGCCTCCGACTGACTCCCTGTGAAACTCCTGCAGAGGAACCCTGACTTTTCTGTCCCCTCCTCTCCGTCTCTCCAAGCCTGGCCAAGGCTCTGTACGTGCAAACAGACATGACCATTCCCTGGTGAAGAAAATCCTGGATAAATTATCCCGAAATCGTGTTTGGTTGGAGAAACGGAGGGCATGATAGAGAATGAGCATAATGGCCCCTACAAACGTTAAAGAAACCTGGCTTTCATTTTGTTTCTGTGTAGTTTTGGTCGCTCCGCTTCTGGTCGAAGCCCAGTATGAGAAATATAGCTTCAAGAGTTTCCCACTAAACGATCTAATGCCACTTGAATCTGCTTATGGACATGCTCTAGACCAGTATGGAGCGCAGAACTGGAGGGACAGCATCAAGTACCTGGAATTGAGTTTGCGTCTTCACCGACTCCTGAAAGACAGCGAAGCGTTTTGCAGCCAGAACTGTAGCACTGTCAGTCGGGACAATGATACCCTCTTCGCGGACAGCAGTCTCCGCATCATGCGGCATTTCTTACTCCGGGCTTCGTGCCTTAAAAAGTGCAAAACCAATTTTCCAGTGTTTACAGTAGCCTACCCAAAGAGAGATGTTCTGGAAGCTTTTGAGAAGAGGGTACCCTACCGGTACATACAATATGCTTACTACCAGGTGAGATCAAATAATTATTCGGCTGGATGGGTGGACATTAAATAAATTTAGGGTAAGATATCCAAATAACGGTTTACAAATAACGGTCTAAAATAATAATAAAATAATGTCTACAATTCTGATGGTCACAGTGGTTTTTCCCTTTAGTAGATAATAGGCCTATTTGTAAGAATCTTAGCATATGTGGAATAAATTCTTAATTCTAATATTATCATATAATTGTAACAACCTGTCCTGGCACACCTATTACACGATATGACTAACTAATGCGTAATAGGACGATATTTACATAGGCTACTGTCATAGCCTGATACTTCGAATGAAATATCATATAGTAGCTTGTTTTCCATGAGCAAGACTGTGTCACAGGGTGACACAAGCGTGAAACAAGTTTTTCCTAGACTTTCCTCAGCCCACCTGTTGAGAATGCTGCAAACTCAGTAGTTGAACACACATGCCACGTCTCTCTAACAGCGCCCCGATAAACGGTCCCCCAATAAGAACAATCGTCTTATTATTTTCTACCAAAGCAAACACCACACGTAGGCCTATGATGCAGAATACCAAGCAGGCAAATCAACAGTGTTCCCCGTGGCAAGATAAAGAGGATCTACTTTTGAAGGGAAAGTAAGCCAAACACTCGTGCCATTGGAATGTGCGTAAAATATACGTGTGCAACCATTTCTGCGGCCTGTGCGCACACGTGAGTGTTATCATTGGAATCTTTCCTCCGGCAAGCCCACTCCTCCATTGGAACGCATCTTCTCAGGGCATCACCCCTGGATGCTCTCAGCATCTGTCTCGATTTTTTTTTTTTTTTTCATCTTAATTTTAACCAGGTAGGCCAGTTGAGAACAAGTTCTCATTTACAACTGCGACCTGGTCAAGATAAAGCAAAAGCAGTGCGACATAAACAACAACACAGAGTTACACATGGAATAAACAAACAGTCAATAACACAGTAGAGAAATCTGTATGCAGTGTGTGCAAATGAAGTAAGGAGGTCAGGCAATAAATAGGCCATAGTGGCGAAGTAATTACCATTTAGCAACTAACACTGGAGTGAGAGATGTGCAGATGAGGATGTGCAAGTAGAAATACTGGTGTGCAAAAGAGCAGGAAAACAAAAACAAATATGTGATGAGATAGGTAGTTGGTTGGATGGGCTATTTACAGATGGGCTGTGTACAGCTGCAGCCGGTAAGCTGCTCTGACAGCTGATGCTTTAAGTTAGTGAGGGAGATGTAAGTTTCCAACTTCAGTGATTTTTGCAATTCGTTACAGTCATTGGCAGCAGAGAACTGGAAGGAAAGACGGCCAAAGAAGGTGTTGGCTTTGGGGATGACCAGTGAAATATACCTGCTGAAGCGCATGCTAGGGGTGGGCGTTGCTATGGTGACCAGTGAGCTGTGATAAAGCGGAGCTTTACCTAGCAAAGACTTATGACCTGGAGCCAGTGGGTTTGGCGACGAATATGTAGCGAGGACCAGCCAACGAGAGCATACAGGTCGCAGTGGTGGGTGGTATATGGGGCTTTGGTGACAAAACGGATGGCACTGTGATAGACTGCATCCAATTTGCTGAGTAGAGTGTTGGAGGCTATTTTGTAAATGACATTGCCGAAGTCAAGGATGGGTAGGATAGTCAGTTTTATGAGGGTATGTTGGCAGCATGAGTGAAGGAGGCTTTGTTGTTAAATTCTAGATTTAATTTTGGATAGGAGATGCTTAATATGAGTCTGGAAGGAGAGTTTACAGTCTAGCCAGACACCTAGGTATGTGTAGTTGTCCACATATTCTAAGTCAGAACCGTCCAGAGTAGTGATGCTAGTCGGGCAGGCGGGTGCGGGCAGCGATCGGTAGAAGAGCATGCATTTAGTTTTACTAGCATTTAAGAGCAGTTGGAGGCCACGGAAGGACTGTTGTATGGCATTGAAGCTCATTTGGAGGTTTGTTATCAGTGTTCAAAGAAGGGCCAGAAGTATACAGAATGGTGTCGTCTGCGTAGAGGTGGATCAAAGAATCACCCGCAGCAAGAGCGACATTATTGATATATACAGAGAAAAGAGTCAGCCCAAGAATTGAACCCTGTGGCACCCCCATAGAGACTGCCAGAGGTCCAGACAACAGGCCCTCTGATTTGACACATTGAACTCTATCTGAGAAGTAGTTAGTGAAGCAGGTGAGGCAGTCATTAGAGAAACCAAGGCTGTTGAGTCTGCCGATAAGAATATGGTGATTGACAGAGTCGAAAGCCTTGGCCAGGTCGATGAAGACGGCTGCACAGTACTGTCTTTTATCGATGGCGGTTATGATATCGTTTAAGACCTTGAGCGTGGCGGAGGTGCACCTGTGACCAGCTCGGAGACCGGATTGCATAGCGGAGAAGGTACGGTGGGATTCGAAATGGTCGGTGATCTGTTTGTTCACTTGGCTTCGAAGAGTTTAGAAAGGCAGGGCAGGATGGATATACAGTTGAAGTCGGAAGTTTACATACACTTAGGTTGGAGTCATTAAAAGTCGTTTTTCAACCACTCCACAAATTTCTTGTTAACAAACTATAGTTTTGGCAAGTCGGTTAGGACATCTACTTTGTGCATGACATTTTTCCAGCAATTGTTTACAGACAGATTATTTCACTTATAATTCACTGTATCACAATTCCAGTGGGTCAGAAGTTTACATACACTAAGTTGACTGTGCCTTTAAACAGCTTGGAAAATTCCAGAAAATGATGTCATGGCTTTAGAATCTTCTGATGGGCTAATTTACATAATTTGAGTCAATTGGAGGTGTACCTGTGGATGTATTTCAAGGCTTACCTTCAAACTCAGTGCCTCTTTGCTTGTAATAATGGGAAAATAAAAAGAAATCAGCCAAGGCTGTAGACCTCCACAAGTCTGGTTCATCCTTGGGAGCAATTTCCAAACACCTGAACGTGCCACGTTCATCTGTACAAACAATAGTATGCAAGTATAAACACCATGGGACCACGCAGCCATCATACAGCTCAGGAAGGAGATACGTTCTGTCTCCTAGAGATGAACGTACTTTGGTGCGAAAAGTGCAAATCAATCCCAGAACAACAGCAAAGGACCTTGTGAAGATGCTGAAGGAAACAAGTACAAAAGTATCTATATCCACAGTAAAATGAGTCCTATATCAACATAACCTGAAAGGCCGCTCAGCAAGGAAGAAGCCACTGCTCCAAAACCACCATAAAAGAGCCAGACTACGGTTTGCAATTGCACATGGGGACAAAGATTGTACTTTTTGGAGAAATGTCCTTTGGTCTGATGAAACACAAATAGAACAGTTTGGCCATAATGACCATCGTTATGTTTGGAGGGAAAAGGGGGATGCTTGCAAGCCGAAGAACACCATCCCAAACGTGAAGCATGGGGGTGGTAGCATCATGTTGTGGGAGTGCTTTGCTGCAGGAGGGTCTGGTGCACTTCACAAAATAGATGGCATCATGAGGGAGGAAAATTATGTGGATATATTGAAGCAACATCTCAAGACATCAGTCAGGAAGTTAAAGCTTGGTCGCAAATGGGTCTTCCAAATGGACAATGACCCCAAGCATACTTCCAAAGTTGTGGCAAAATGGCTTAAGGACAACAAAGTCAAGGTATCGGAGTAGCCATCACAAAACCCTGACCTCAATTCTATAGAAAATTTGTGGGCAGAACTGAAAAAGCACGTGCGAGCAAGGAGGCCTACAAACCTGACTTAGTTACCCCAGCTCTGTCAGGAGGAATGGGCCAAAATTCACGCAACTTATTGTGGGAAGCTTGTGGAAGGCTACCCGAAACGTTTGACATAAGTTAAACAATTTAAAGGCAACACTACCAAATACTAATTGAGTGTATGTAAACTTCTGACCCACTGGGAATGTGATGAAAGAAATAAAAGCTGAAATAAATCATTCTCTCTACTATTTTTCTGACATTTCACATTCTTAAAATAACGTGGTGATCCTGACTGACCTAAGACAGGGAATTTTTACTCAGATTAAATGTCAGTCATTGTGAAAAACAGAGTTTAAATGTATTTGGCTAAGGTGTATGTAAACTTCCGACTTCAACTGTAGGTCCATAACAGTTTGGGTCTAGAGTGTATCCCCCTTTGAAGAGGGGGATGACTGCGGCCGCTTTCCAATCTTTAGGAATCTCAGACGATACGAAAGAGAGGTTGAAAAGACTAGTAATAGGGTTTTCAACAATGGCAGCGGATCATTTTAGGAAGATAGAGGGGGTGGGGGAAGCATGGCCAGCCGTAGAGAAATGCTTATTGAAATGATCGATTATCGTGGATTTATCGGTGGTGACAGTGTTTCCTAGCCTCAGTGCAGTGGGCAGCTGGGAGGAGGTACTTTTATTCTCTATGGACTTTACAGTGTCCAATAACTTTTTGCAATTAGTGCTGCAAGATGCACATGTCTGTTTGAAAAAGCTAGCCTTTGCTTTCCTAACTGACTGCATATTGGTTCCTGACTTCCCTGAAAAGTTGCATATCGCGGGGACTATTCAATGTTATTCACATCCAGACGTTCTCATAGGTGTTCCAGGCATGTGTGACAGCCAAACCGCTGATCTCATGGCTCTGTTAAGAGCGATTTCCATTTCTTCACTTGTTCAGATATACAGCAGTATTCCAAAAACCCTCCTCCATTAGACAGACCAAGGTCACAGTTTGAATCTACACACCATGGGTTCTTGCCAATTGCCAGGCTTAGCTACCACATAGTAATCTTTGAAAAGAGGCATACAGTATTCTTCTTACCGCCAAAAGTGTTGATTGACATTTGATCATTTCAGCACATGCCTTAAAGCCATATTGAGTCAGTGGCTCAAGCACACCTCTTAGCAGTTGGTGAGGTGATTTGAGCTTAGAAGTCATGCTATTCTGAGGACTAACTAGTGTTAGCAAGACCTGCTGCATGTAGAGAACCCCTTGCTTCAGCTAGGCATTCGTTAGAATGAGAGATAGTGTCTATAGACAACGATAGCATTAACTACCAGAGAGCCAAGACCGACCAATCAAGACTACTGCACCCTATATGACCCATAACAATAATGATGATACATTCTGTATCTCCTCTCTCCCACAGCTAAACAACATAGAGAGGGCTGTGTCAGCGGCCCACACGTTCCTCCAGAGGAACCCAGAAGACCCCTTTATCTCCAAGAACATGAACTACTACAAGACCCTGTTTGAGCTGGACGAGTACCTCATCGACCACGAGGAGCGGCCCTACGAGGTCAGTGTGAGGTCAGCTCACAACCAGCCCCCATACACATCACAACTAGCTCTGACACCCATCACCTGGCACAGTACTAGAACTAATGGCTGTCCAAGAAAAACTTCCAAAATGACTAATTCAAGATAAAAAAGAGTTGGAGCACTGGAAGTTTTTCTTTGTAAGCCCTTCTCATGTTTTTTTGTCATTGTTGTTGTGCAACCCTCCTTTCCTTTGTTTGCTGAAGCGCGAAGTCCCATCTGAACACAGTACTAGAACTATTCATTGAAAATATGTGTTGGTTAGTATGTTATCGATGGCTTTCTCAATCTAAACATGAATGGCGGAGAAACATACTACAGTCTTTTTTTCACAACTCTGTTAGAAAAAAGTCTCAGAATAGAATGTAGGTTTGAATTCTATTCAAATGTTGGTTGTTGTTCTGCAACTGCGTGCTATGTCCTGTCCCTTCAGCACATATCTAGTGTCTCGAACTGTGCTGTCCTTTCTGACCCCTGGCTGTTGTCCTTTCAGCCCATGTCTAGTGTCTCTAACACTTTGATTTGTCCTGTCTGTACTCCAGCCTGTGTTCCTGAAGGCTGTGAAACTGTATAACTCTGGAGATTTCAGTGCCAGTGCTCGGGACATGGAACAGGCCACTACGGAGTACCTCAAAATGTACGACCTCTGCCTGGCAGGCTGCGAAGGGTCATATGAGGTCACAGAGTACAAAGACTTCTACCCTACACTGGCAGGTGAGTGTCTGACAAACCCCCATCTACTCATGGTCCCTATTGACAGGGCAGAGACTCTGGTCATAGCAGTATAATCTCTTTCTCTCTTTCTTTCTCTCTCTCTCTCTTTCTCTCAGATCTCTACACAGAAGTTCTGAAGTGTAAAGTGAAGTGTGAGCAGAACCTGATGCCCAACGTCGGTGGTTTCTTTGTGGAAAAGTTTGTGGCTACCATGTACCACTACCTCCAGTTTGCTTACTATAAACGTAAGGACATGAACGTGTCACACCTCAATAGAGCTCCAAACTCTACTGCACTTGCATTTCATGACCAAAATAGTACAGCAACTATTCAGGTTGTTATGCAGTTGTCAGATGACCCACCCTCCCTCTGTGCAGTGAACGACGTGCGTAACGCGGCTCCGTGTGCGGCCAGCTACATGCTGTTTGACGCTAACGATCAGGTGATGCAGCAGAACATGGTGTACTACCGCTTCTACCGAGAACAGTGGGGCCTGGAGGAGACGCACTTCCTGCCTCGCCCGGTGAGTAACCAGATTACTTTATTAAACCTTGACGCCCAACTCAGCATCTCGATGTGCCCTCATCTAGAACAGTGGTATTCAAAGTCAGGGTCGCGACCCTGGGAACTGCAGTGGGATGGCCAATTTTTGTTGTTGTTGTATGGGACAATATACAAACGTTTGGAGAAAGATAATAGAGAAAGATAATGGAGAAAGGGGAAAAAAATATTGAGTAAATGTATTTATTGGTTTCTTTTCATTTTGATAAGAGATGAAAATGCAATGATTTAAAGGTTATTTGTTGATGTAAAAATCAAAATGTACAGATTATGGGGTGGGATCCCCATAAATTCTGGCGGAAAAAAATGGGGCTCTGGCTGAAGAAGTTTGAATACCACTGATCTAGAATTATGGTAATAAACTTTACCCAGATGAACCTCATTCCTGAACCTGATTCCAAACCAGATGTGTAATAGCTTCAGATTTGGGGTATGGCCTAGCTGTTGTTTTAAAATATGCTATGGAGCACCACAGCTCCACAAAAAAAACAAGAAAATTAAAGCTGTAACATATAGCTATGGTGTGAACACCAATTCCATACAAAGGTGGTCAATTAAAATATTTTATATTCAAATTAAAAAGGATTAAGTCCTATAATTTCTTGGTTATGCCCTGCCAGTACAGCACTTACAGCAGCTGCAATGCCATCAATTCAATTAAACCAACAAATCTCCCTGAAACATATAGGCCTTTTTGAAACTGTGATCATTTCAAATGGAGTTAGTGGTGCTGTAGATACTCCATGATATGCTGACTGGAGGGAAAATGAGCATTAAAATAAAGGGAAACAACATCAAATGTTTCGTTTTCTAGCGCTAAAAACAATGTTGAACTGTAGCTTTGTGTTCTCCTTGCATCTTGAGTCAACCAATGATATTGACGCACCACGTTTGTTGCGCAGGAGGCACTGAGGTACTTTAACCAAACGACCAAGCAGAGGGAAATGCTGGAGTTTGCACTGAACTACCTACAGACAGATGATGAGGTAAGGCTCCCCTGCAAAGGGGTGGAGATGGAAGTAACAGAGGAAACCAGTTTTTATGTGCAAGACAAATTCTGGACAGAAGCACCAAACTCAGAAGTAACAAACTGTAATAAATTGGCTGGTTCGCTTCAAATCTGGCGAGAATTTGGTTCTGGGCTGCTGAGAATATTTCCAATGTGCAAAACAATGTTTGGGAACAGTAGCTAGTATGCTATTTTGTTTTGTGGGAGGTGACTGAAAAAAGAGCGTCAAAGTGTTTGAATCAACTTGGTGGAAAGAAGTGGGGGGAAGTGACCAGTCAATCACAGTGTTTACTTTGATTCTGATTCTGACTACAGGGGATCTATGAGGGAGACTACTGTTGAGAGAGTGGGATGGATAGAGGTTGAAAGAGGGTCAGTAGCTGGAAGAGAGAGAAATGGAGAGAGAGATTGAGATTGACAGGGAGGGGCGTTGTGTTTTCCGACAGTGGAGTGTGGTATGTAGCTGGGAGGTGTCGGCCTCTGAGGCCCTGCCACATGCGTTTTTCTCTGGTCAGCCCCTCCCAGCTAACCACACAGCCTCAGCTTAGACCTGAGAGGGGGGAGGAGGACAGAGAAGGAGAAAATTACAGCATGCACTAGTAGTGAGAGATTCATAGGGACAGAAAATAAGAGCCAAGAGAAAGGCAAAGAAAGTGTGAGAACGATGACAACGTGTTAGAAATATAACCCTGAGATGTCTGCCAAGTGAAATCAAGCCTCATCTTGAAGTGTAGATGTGTTGTTGTATGTCTCTAACTCGGTGTTGTGTTCCTTGGCAGGATGTGGTGAGTCCAGAGGAGGTGGCTGCTCCCTCGGCCCCCCCTGACGCTGAGTTTGAAGGGATAGGAGATTACGAGGAGTCCTTCGTAGCAGACTGGTGGCAGGAACCCAAAACCAAGGGGGACGCTGGGGAACCTGCAGCCTGACCCCAAACACCAACTCCGCCATGAACACCACCCCTCCCCCAAACAGAACATTTCTCAAATCCCCTCTCAAAGAATATGGACAGCCCTGCAGAGCCAGACCCCATCCAGAAATGCCAGGATACTATATTTAGTACACCCCACACATGAAATTGTCCCATGGTGTATATGTACAAACACACACAGACACATCATTTCACAGCTTAAGGAACACAAAAGGGAGAATTTACATTGCCAGTTGCACACAGTTCCACCATTAGCAGGATCACACAAACACCCACACAGGACTTATTGAAGGTCAGAGCTGTCCATGTCTGAACTGAAAGCTAAATTGTGCATCTGTTTTGGTATATGGAAAGGGAAAACAAAGGGAAAGGGGGATACCTAGTCAGTTGTACAACTGAATGCCTTCAACTGAAATGTGTCTTCCGCATTTAACCCAACCCCTCGGAAGGTGTATTATAATTGTTAATACTGTATGACTGTTATTGTTGTTGTTACATTTCTTATTTAATGAAATGATTTGCCTTTGTGCCATAGCCCTGGTCATCTGGCACTGATCTATGCCTTCTGTCAATATCTAGGATGTTTGATGTTGAATTCTGACCTATTGGAGGTGTATTTTGTGGGTCCAGCAGTAAGATAAAAACCCACACAGAATTCTAAGTGAACAACAGCAGAAAGTGTGGAATAAAGTGTCGTATTATTTTAGTACATCGCTGTTATTGTCTCTCAGCAAATCCATTGCAGTACAGACATACAGTAGAATGGAAACTTACTTATGACATCCTTAGGATGTGTTTACACAGGCAGCCCAATGCTGATCTTATGCCCAATTATTGGTGGGATTATTTGAGATACTCTCAGGAGGTAGGGTTTGAGACGTTGTTTTCAGACCTCAACTCGGTTTGGGGTGTAGGGTTTGAGCGTAGCCTGAAGGTAGGGAGGGGCAGTTCCTCTTGCTGCTCCGTAGGCAAGTACCATGGTCTTGTAGTGGATGCGACCTTTGACTGGAAGCCAGTGGAGTGTGCAGAGGAGCGGCTGACTTGGGAGGATTTGGGAAGGTTGAACACCAGGCGAGGCACAAGCTGGGAGCTGTCAACCGTGATGGAGAGGTCTTGGGAGAGTGCAGGCCTTCCCCGGGAGGGGAAGCTTGCAGAGAGGAGTGTGGATCACAGTCATTCCACATCTTCATTCAAGAGAACATTTAATGAGGTGCAAAGAAGTCTGAAACTAGAAATACATCTAATGGAAAAGAAAAATGTGTCAGTCAAAAATGTAAATGTATTATCGTTGGCCAAGTTCAAGAACATAGAATACAAGGCAATGTACACTTTTTCCTAGTCTCTTGAAGTTTCCCTTTAAGAATCGTATGTAGAGAATCACATTTAGGCAGTAGTTACTGAATTTAGTTATTCTAAACAATAATTAAACACACTGAGCAAAGTACATACATCTTGGCCTCAAGTATTGACGCCATTGTCATAGCATCCCAGATATATTCACACAATGGAACCAGAGGAAATAAATACTTTTTACTTGTATATTTTATTTCCCCTTCATTTCAATTCATCTACATTGCTTATTTCAATTTGTCTACTTAAAAAGATAGTGTTTAAAAATATGGGATATAACGCGTTTCTTTTTCTCTGCTTCCTAAATTCAAAATGCAAGCAAACTGGCCACCATCTAAAGATTGTACATATTCTGTACATGTGGTGAAGAACTATAGTGCATCAGCCATGGTTCTGAATCAAACAGACCTCTCCATACACCTAATGTACCAGACCCCAGGTTGTGTCCTAAATGGTACCCAATTACCTATGTAGTGCACTACTTTTCACCAGCAGAGCACTAAGGGCCCTGGTCAATAGTAATGCACCTCATCTCATCACATTTCCACTGAGGAGCTGCCCTGGGGTCCTTTCAAACTCACTGTGTTAAAGCATCATCAGCATATGGCTCAGAGCCTATCAACAAGTGTCCAATATTTAGACGGCATTTAGATTGACACCTGCAATGATAGATAGATGGCCAGATTGCTAGCTTACTAGGCAGTGTGCCGGGTAGACAGATAGATGGACAGCTAGGAATGGCTTAAAGGAGATGGACAGTTGTATGGCAGGAGACAGATAGATACTTAGTTGAAACAGATAAAACGAATCAATATTAACATTGAATTTTAAAACAATTTCATACAGTGTATTCAACATTCAGTATTATCTTCTTGTACATACTGTATATACAAATACTGTAGATGTGCATATGTGTTCTCACATTCTGTAGGCTAGTGCTCGTTTAAGTTGGTTGTTACATATTCAATAAAAACCATCTGTTTGTTAGTGTGCTGCCATTGGCTCCCGAGCACAAAGCCAGGTAACAGAAAGATAACTATTTCTAGAAGTAAAAATCTATAAACTATCTACCAGTGTTGTTGGCAGGAGTGTCACGGTGAACAAGGGCATAACTGTCCCAAACACAACAAGTACCTTTCTCATTCACCTGCTCTCTTCCTCACTCAATCTCTCTCTCACACACACACACATCATTTTAGTAACTTTCTCAACATTCCCTGGTTTTCCAGGAATCCTGGTTGGAGGATTCCATATTTCCTTGCTTATTCCTTCGCTTATACCTTCTGGGTATCTTCCAACCAGGATTTCAGGAAAACTTGGAAATATTGGGAAAGTTACCGGAATTTTGGTACCCTACACACACACACACACACACACACACACACACACACACACACACACACACACACACACACACACACACACACACACACACACACACACACACACACACACACACACACACACACACACACACACACACACACACACACACACACACACACACACACACACACACACACACACACACACACAGAGTTTCAACCTCCTTTGCCATACACACTTTGGGCCTCTTAAGAAGGTGGCGAATAGAATACAGACACATACAGACAGGCTCTGTTAACTAACACTATATGGAATGTTGTGTTGGTAGATCTACGGTTGAAAACACTGAGTTACGGTCTCTGCTGCATTTTAAATATGATCCCAAAACCAAAGGGTCTAACTCCCCCTTCCTACATCTCAACACATCTCAACAGACAGGAACAAAGAAATAACAATCAACATAAACCCTACATCAGTCCATGATGTCTTGAACGGTCTACTGCTTTTGTTTCATAGTCATTCTCACAATAAGTTGCTCTTCTTTCTTTGGAAATGGCCTGTACACAACAAGTCCAATACAGGATTCTTCTTGGATCACATCCGTGTTGTTGTAACCAGATAATGTCTGAATCTGGGTCGTCACCCAGTCACCTGACATGGCCTCTCTGAAAGGGACAGTTCAACTGATCCAATGGCCACTTGAGTCTTCGATCAATGTTTGTGTTTCTGTGTTTCCTTGACAACATCTTATGATTTAAATCGTTTTTCAGATGGCAGGTCTGGGCCAGTCCAGCATTCTCAAACAGCGGCCAGAAGTGTGTTTCCAGACAAGCATTGGAAAGACATGTCTCCTACTGAGTTTGTCCACTGTTGACATGTTCTTCATTGGACTGTGGTAAGTGGAAGGAAAGGGAACTACAGCACGCAGACACCGAAGTGCATACTACTTAGTCGCTGGAAAGGAGGAAGACCCTGACTCCCCTCTAGGGACCAACAGCAACCTTCTCATTCTGTCCGTGGCAAAGACTTTATCCTGATTGGATAATATAATTGGCTGGTATGCAATGTGGGAGGTGCTACACTGGCCAGGAGGGGCCGGAGATAGACAGGTGAACAGACAGGAAGTGGACAGGAGAGGAGATGTTAACAGAAGAGGTCTGGAGAGGTTCGGGACAGGAGTGGAAGACTTGTTCTTTTTCCCTCTTCTCCGACTTGGAAACATCACAGAGTGGGAGACAGACAGGAGCAGACAGACAAAGACAGACGGACAGACATCTTATCCTCCTCCAGATCTGGAAAGAAAGGAAACAGTGTAAGAGACTAAACGTTGTAAGGCTGTAAATAAGTTGAGCAGTTGACAGAAGGTGATTGTTGGACTTGGGTGTGAGGAGAGTAAACAAGACACGAAATGGAACTGAAAGAAAACTTCATTCTGGGTGGAATGGGTCATGAGGTGGAGAAGACAAAGGCTGAGACTGATGCCAGAGTTTTGCTGTGCTATTTGGGATTAGGTCAGAGGATGAAATCAGCTGTGAAGTTAGGTCAGTGGAGGAATGAGTTTTAAGGTCAGAGGTGGGATGATGTCTGATGTGGTCTGAGGCCATGCTGTGAAGAGCTATGGGATGAGGGGGGGGGGGGGGGGGGGGGGGTGAAGGATGTCACCCTGCAGTGTCAGGGGCTAGGTCATACCTTCCTCTTCGGATATTCCTTCAACCAGGAAGGAGGAGGAGCAACACATTGGGAGAAGAGGCAGGAGGAGAGGAGAAACATCAGTTGCAGTAAGAGACAATGAAGGCTCAACAACAGTAGAAACTGTATAGTGATGACAAAGGCATTTCAAAGTCATGGTACAGTGCCTTGCAAAAGTATTCATCAAACCTTAAAATGGGTTTAACTGTCATTTTTTTTGTCAACAATCTACACAAAATACTCTGTAATGTCAAAGTGGAAGAAATAGTTAACATTTTAAAAGGTTAATAGAAAATGAAACAACGAAAATATAGTCGACGCATAAGTATTCAGCTCCCTGAGTCGATACATGTTAGAAACACATTTGGCAGTGATTACAGCTGTGAGTCTTTACACACCTGGATTGTGAAATATTAGCCCATTATTCTTTTCATATTTATTCAAGCTCTGTCAAGATGTTGGGGATCATGGCTAGACAGCAATTGTCAAGATTCCTGGCCACTCAGGAAAATTCACTGTCTTCTTGGTAATCAACTCCAGTGTAGATTTGGCCTTGTGTTTTAGCTTATTGTCCTGTTGAAAGGTGAATTCCTCTCCCAGTTTCTGGTGTAAAGCAGACTGAATCAGGTTTTCCCCTAGGATTTTGCCTGTGCTTAGCTCCACCCCTTTTCTTATTATCCTGAAAAACTCACCAGTATCCATACCATGATGCAGCCACCACCATGCTTGAAAATAAGGAGGCAGTTACTCAGTGATGTTTTGGACCAAACATAAGGATTTGCATTTAGGCCAAAAAGTGCATCCCTTGCAGTATTACTTTAGTGCCTTGTTGCATAAAAGATACATGTTTTGGAATATTTTTGATTCTGTATATTTGTATTCTTCTTTTCATTCTGTCATTTAATTCATTATTGTGGAGTCACTACAATTTTGTTGACCCATCTTCAGTTTTCTCCCATCAATGCCATTGAACTCTGTAACTGTTTTAAAATCACCATTGGCCTCATGGTAACATCCCTGAGCAGTTTCATTCCTGTCCTGTAGCTCAGCACAGAAGGACAACTGTATCTTTGATGTGTCTGGGTGGTTTAATACATCATCCACAGCATAATTATTAACTTGACCATGCTTAAAGAGATATTCAATGTCTGATTTATTATTGTTACCCATCTACCAATCACTGCCCTACTTTATGAGGCTTTAGAAAAGCTCTCTGGTCTTTGTAGTTCAATCTGTGCTTGAAATTCAATACTTGACTGAGGGATGATACATACATATGTAGTATGTATGGGGGACAGAGGAAGGGTTAGTCACTCAAGAATCATGTCAACACCTATTATTTCACACAGAGTGAGTCCATGTAACTTATGTGATTTGTTAAGAGACATTTTCCTCCTGAACTCATTTAGGCTTGCCTAAACAAAGGGGCTGAATACTTAGGCAAGAACTGTATTTGATCACATTTCTATAAATCATATTTTATTTTATTCTTCCACTTTGACATTAGAGTATTTTGAGTAGATTGATGACCAAAAAATACAATCAAATCAATTTTAATCCCACTTTGTAACACAATAACATTTGAAGAAATTCAAGGGGTCTGAATAGTTTTGCAAGGCACTGTATAAAGCCTATTCAAAGTGATGTGTAGTAGACCGTGTTCTCTCACTGCTTACTCCGACTACAAGAAGTCCAGATTTTTTACACTATTTTTTCATACTCAAATTAATTATGTTGTAATTAGGGCTGGCACAATTACCGTATAATCGTGTAACTGATGATTATGGATGAAGGCCATCATGAAATGAAATAACCGTCATAACAATATTTTTGTTGTGTATGTGTGTGTGGAGCGAACAGCTGACTGAAGGATGGGCGGGGATTCGTGCGGTAGAGTCCGTTTCCGCAGTATCGTGGGCTCTTAACAACGTGATGAAACTTTGTTGCGCCTTGACGAAATAAGCAAGGTGCTGTAGCAAACAAGTCTTTGGTTGCCTAGGCAACTCCCGCTTCCCTGCAGCAGCACAGCACATGCATTCAGGAGCGGAGGAGAAAATGTGCGTCTTAAAAAACGTTGCTATTCAAACGATTATAACGGTGACTGCGGTCATTTGGCTGACTAATAACCGTCATCCAAAATTCCATGACCGTCACAGCCGTAGTTGTAATAAACAATTGTCTTGTTTGTTCAAATGAGTGTAAAGCTTACCACTACAAGAAGATATTGTAGAAGATATTTAACCGACCACATTAGTATTGACACAGATCATGCACACATGCACACACAGTTACCCCTGTCCTCAAAAGGATTACTCATTATTCCCAGCAAAATATGAACTATTTGGAGAAATGGATCAAGCAAATTAATTTTGATGAACCAGACAAAGAAATGTAACACAAATTTGATCATTCTTGATGCAAGTGATGACAGGGAAGTGATATAATCCTTTTGGATCAGAGACTAAGGAGTGAACAGGCATTAGCAGGCCAGGCATGCACACAGCTATGGCTCTCCAGAGACAGCCACTGCAGCAAGGGCACTTTGGTTAGGGCACTACTGAGTGGGCATTACTGAGCGGACACTACTTTAAGGATACTCCAAATGAAGAGCTGCACTAAGGAGAGGCATCAAAGAATGAACACTACACAGGAGGCTTCAAAGAGAACCACAACAGTTTGGGAACTTCATAGGAGACTACAGGGGAACTGTCCACTCCTGTCCCCGGCAGGAGAGCTGGGTTGGAGCCAGTCTGAAGGTGTGAAGGGGAGGCATCTCTTTCTCTCCCTGGAGAGATGTATGGAGGAGGTCAGGGTTCAATTCTACTAGCTCTTACAAAGTGAAGTATCAGAGGTACCAGCCCGATACTCATACTAAATATATCCATATGTTTCAAAGCAATTGGATGGGGAACTCAACCCATGTGTCCCCACCGTTGGTGGGGCAATGAGTTGCAAAGTGGGTGAAGTCGTTTTTTTTTGGAGGGGTGTGAGTGGGGGCCTTGGGGAGAAGCAGACAGGTACACAGAGGCATGCCAGAACTCTTACTTAAATCCCCATCCTGTCCCCCCTAGGACTATAGCTGCCAGAAGAATAGCACCTGCGATGGACCCTATTATGATATTGGTGCCACTGGGACCTGTGCAGAGGAAGGAGGGGGGAGGAGGGGTGCGGAGGGGAACATAACAACACCACCAAAAACACACGTCAGAGGACAGCATCGACACTGTACATCAACAACATCCAGAGAGAGAGAGAGAGAGAGAGAGAGAGAGAGAGAGAGAGAGAGAGAGAGAGAGAGTGAGAGAAAGAGAGAGAGAGTAGGAAAGAGAAAGAGAGAATAAGAAAGGACATGGGGTGGAGGAAGGGGGAACGCGTGGGAGAGCGAGGGGAGATCAGGGAGGCGACAGTTTAAGAAAGGAGGGTGTTTTATTACTTCTTTCTCATCCCCCTCTCTTGCTCTTTCAGCTGGACACCCTCTTGCTTAGGATGGCTTTGGTTTTTTGGGGCCTATGAGAGCCCTATGAGCCCTGTGTCAATGGAAAGGGAAAGGGGATACCTAGTCAGTTGCACAACTGAATGCATTCAACCGAAATGTGCCTTCCGCATTAACCCATCCCCTCTGAATCAGATACAGACTGTAAGATAGGAAGGAAGACACTTGAAGATAGAAGCCAGGTGTCTGTAACGTATAGAAACACCCACACAAACACACAGACACACACATACAGTACATGCACACATGTACACATTCAGCATACACATTCTCACACTAACTCAGTCACACATGTAGACACAAAGTCAGTCAGTTTCCCTGACTTTACTCCACTGCTCTTTCACCCAAAGCATGACTAAGGCAATAGCTATCGGAAAAGCTAGCCTATAGATACCCTTTACTCCATATATGTACACAAAGAGATAAAGTGATGGTAGACAGACAATGAGAGGGATACGAGGAGAACAGACAGACAAACAGACAGAGAGAGAGAGACACACACACAGACAGACAGAGGAGCTTTGGACCTTTCTTCTCCGTGTTGGTAGGCGGCGTGGGGTCAGGGATGGGGTCAAAGACACTGCAGTCCTTCCCGGTGTAGTCCCTGTCACAGATACACTTCACCTCGTTACTGCATGTCTGAGAGAGAGAGAGAGAGAGAGAAACAGACAGATTAAAACAACGGAGAACATCAACTGGCACAGTAGTCAAGTTGAGAACGTTCCCTTTTGAAAACACCAACCCAACAAGCAAACATCCCTCTATTTAAATGCAGGCATGTGTGGTGGGGTGGTCCCTGTGTGTGTCCTCACCCCGTGGTCAGAGCAGGTGCGTCCCAGCGTGGAGCCGGAGCAGGAGCTGAGGTTGAAGGCGGCCACGGGGAGACAGCGGCGCTCCAGACACATCATGTTGGGGCCGCATGGCGTACCATCCTCTACGTAGCCCAGGTCTGACCCATCCTCCAGCAGGACATGGCCCCCTCTGGACACACAGATGGGAGAGGAGGAAGAGTAGAGAGGAGATGACAAAAAAAGAGAGGAGAAAAGAGGAGGAGAGGAAGGGAGAAGAGGAGGAGGAGGAGGAGGGAGAGGAGGAGGGAGAGAAGGAGGAGGAGTTGAGAGGAGGGGGAAAAGCGACGAGGGATAAATTAATCAATTAATCTATTCTGTTCAATCTATGAAAGCCTCCCAAACACAAACAATAAAGGGGTAGAAAGGTACAACTCACCGGCAGTCCAGGTACTTGTTCTGGTGGTATATTGTAAGGCTGGTCACTTCCCCCTCCAGATCCCCAAACTTTGGCTTCACCGTCATATTGATACAGAACAGGAAACCACAAAGCACATCCCTGAGAGAACGAGAAAGAGAGAGAGGGAGAAAGAGAGAGAGAGAACGGGAGAGTGAGAGAGAGAGGAGAGAGAGGGGGGGAGAGAGAGAGAGAGAGAGAGAGAGAGAGAGAGAGAGAGAGAGAGAGAGAGAGAGAGAGAAGGGGAGAGTGAGAGAGAGAGGAGAGAGAGGGGGGAGAGAGAGGGAGAGGAAATAAGATGGGGGAGAAAAACGTTAAGAATAAGAATAAATAAAACTCCGGTCATGTCTATGGTGTAATAATGTGAGTGATAAGTCATGTGATAGAAGGCTCACGGCTTGTTGCACTGCAGCCATCCCTGGCCCTCAGGACTCCGCCCACAGTTGCCCTTCTCTGTGCCCTCTGCATTCAGCTTCTCATAGCAGAAGCGGTCTGCTGAATCTGAGACAGCACACACAACACAACACACATTAGATCCATATCACCGCCATCTGTAACTCAGATGAAGTTCCATATCAGTCCACAAGATGGCATAGGACTGTCATGGGCATAGCCATAGAAACAGTACCAATACATGACCACTGGCAAGTGAGTAATTCAGGGGTGTGAAAGACGTTCAAGAAATTAATGAATCATGAATACTTACTGTAGCCCCAAAGTCCCTTACACTGGCCATCGAGAGTCCTGCACCGACCACTATAACAACGACCCTGAGTGAGAGAGAGACAGAGAGAGAAATAGAGAGAGAGAGAGAGAGAGAGAGAGAGAGAGAGAGAGAGAGAGAGAGAGAGAGAGAGAGAGAGAGAGAGAGAGAGAGAGAGAGAGAGAGAGAGAGAGAGAGAGAGAGAGCGAGAGAGAGAGAGAGAGAGAGAGAGAGAGACAGAGAGACAGAGAGACAGAGAGACAGAGAGAGAAATAGAGAGAGAGAGAGAGAGAGAGAGAGAGAGAGAGAGAGAGAGAGAGAGAGAGAGAGAGAGAGAGAGAGAGAGAGAGAGAGAGAGAGAGAGAGAGAGGAAGGAAGGAGAAGAGAGAGCCAGAGAGAGAGAAAGAGCAAGAGAGGGAGGGAGAGAGAGAGAACAAGAGAGGAAGGGAGAGAGAGAGAACAAGAGAGGAAGGGAGAGAGAGAGCAAGAGAGAGAGCAAGAGAGAGAGCAAGAGATGGAGGGAGAGAGAGAGAGAGTGAGAGAGAGAGAGCAAGAGATGGAGGGAGAGAGAGCGAGAGTGAGAGAGAGAGAGAGAGAGAGACAGGAAGATGAAAACATAGGATAGCAGCAGGACAGACATATCTCAACAACACACTGACTGCAGAGCAAAGCCCCATTCAAACAAAGGTGTGCCTTACCTGACTACTGTCACACATGTATCCATCCAGCTTGTGCACATTATGAGGGCACTGCAACAGGAGAAAATGACATACAGTATGGTTTACTCCACACCAACTCATGCTCCCCAAAGACTCCATCTCCCAACATGCACCAGGGTAATAGTGTAGTGTAGAGTACAGTACCTGGCTGGAGTCTCCTGTGCAGCTCTCTGGGATGTCACAGTCATTCACAGCCTGTCTGCACACCGCTCCTCTCAGCTCATACTGACACACAAGAACACAAGAATAACCTCTTCCTGTCAAAAGAGGTGGACCGTGTAGTAGCACCAACAGACTCTTAATAGTCAAGATCGTATGATTTTATTATTAAAACTGTGTGCGATTCTTAATAAAAACGTTTGGTAATTAAATGTTTGGTAATGAATGAGTTAAATCCTGAAGAGGCCCTAGCCTCCATAGAGTGGACTAGCTAGTGTGATGAGTAATATGTAAATGAAGCGGTGGTGGTAGTGGAGTAGAGGGACTCACCCTGCACCCACTGCAGCACAGTCCACTACTGCACATGGCATCGTGGGTCAGGGTACACTTCTTACAGCACGCCCCTCCACTACGGGCACACTCCTACAGACAAACACACACAGTCATTGAGACTGTTCCTCATACCAACATAACCCTCTAGTATCACCATGACAGTGTCTGTGTCAAATGGAACCCTAGTACCTTTATAGTGCCCTGCTTTTAACCAGGGCTCATAGGGCTGTGGTCAAAAGCAGTGCACAATATAGGGAATATGGTGTCATTTGAGACGCAGGCAGAAGCTCCATTCTGGAGGGTTCTGGTTCCTCATCATGTGTGGGTTACAGCTCCTTAGGGCTAGTCCCCTTTTTTCTCCACTTCCTGTCTGAATGACGTGCCCAAAGTAAACTGCCTGTAGCTTAGGCCCTGAAGCCAGGATATGCATATAATTGGTACCATTGAAAAGAAAACACTTTGAAGTTTGTAGAAATGTTAAAATAATGTAGGAGAATATAACACAATAGATATGGTAGGAGAACATCTAAAGAAAAAGCAACTGGAGATCTTTTTTTTTGTTGAGAGACCATCCTCTTAGAAATGCAAGAGTAAGGTCATATTGAAAATTAGCTCTGTGGATGAAATTCCTATGGCTTCCACAGGGTGTCAGCAGTCTATGTTCAAGGTTTCAGGCTTGTAACTTCAAAAACTAATAAGAAATATCAGTTTTAGTAGTGGGACACAGTCTTGTACATTTGTGTTTGCGCACGCCATGAAGACATTACGCACCTGCTAAAATCGGTTTCCTATTGAACATACTTCTTTCCAAAATAAATATTATAGTTTGATTACATTTTTGGGTATCTGAGGAGTAAATAGAAATATATTTTGACTTGTTGAAACAAAGTTTAGGGGTAGATTTTTGGATTGTTTCTCTGCATGTTGAACGAGTGGATTACTCAAATCGATGGTGCCAACTAAACTGACTTTTTGGGATATAAAGAAGGATTTTATCTAACAAAACATCACTACATGTTATAGCTGGGACCTTTTGGATGACAAATCAGAGGAAGATTTTCAAAAAGTAAGTGAATATTTAATCGTTATTTGTGAATGTATGAAACCTGTGTCGGTGTAAAAATTATTTAATGTGGGGCACCGTCCTCAAACAATCGCATGGCATGTTTTCGCTGTAATAGCTACTGTAAATTGGACAGTGCAGTTAGATTAACAAGAATATAAGCATTCAGCCGATATAAGACACTTATATGTACATAAATGTTTAAAATCCATAGTATTTATGATAATTTTTTTGAATTGTGCGCCCTCCAGTAAGCGGGACTCCTATACCTTAGACGTTTTAAAGAGACCCTCACCAGCTGAGACCCACAGTCACACTCCTCCCCTGTCTCCACGAAGCCGTTCCCACACTCAGGAGGGTCCAACAGCTGATAGAGAGATGGAGGGATAGCGGGAGAGGAGAACAGATGGAGGGAGAGACAATAGACAAGTAGGATGGGAGGAAAAAAAGAGGGGAAGAAGGGAAAAGAGAAGGTCGTAAAGAAGAGGAAGAGAGAGATAATCAAGGATGGGCACAGAGCTGTATGTAAATATCTAATATGGAGAAATGAGGACATTGGGATAATTAATTAGGCTATATATAACAGCACTCCTGGGACCTTCAGCTTACACTCCACTCCCCACTAGAACATCAGGCTAGGCCAGCCTCCCACATCCCTCACCCACACCAACCTCACCTTGTTGGGCTTGTTGAAGAGGCAGCTCCCGCCCCCCTGGAGCAAGAACTGGATGTACTCATCAACACTGCAGCGAGAGAACTTTCTGGGCAGGTAATATCTGTACACACAAAACAAGCACACACACACACACAGATGCAGGGAGAGAGAAAAGAGAGAGAGATAAAATGGTCAAAGCCATTTTTTTCAGCAATTTTGCAATCTGACTCAAATGTTACCATCTGTGGTAAAAAACCTGCTAATTGTAGTAGATGGATTTGACAATAGTTTATCAAATCACCATTGTACCATCTGGTAATACCAGACCGGTATTGAATAAGCCGAAGCCAAACGCTTGTGAGCACATTGTGTGTTCTGTAGACTGATGTACTGTATGTACAGTATATGTATTCCTAAAGTCAATCTTTACCCAGTGTCTTCCATGATACAACCAAGCCAAGAATCAGGACATCTGCAGTCTCCTGAGAGAGATGGAGAGAGGGAGGGAAAAGAGGAAAAGGAGGGTGAAAGAGGGAGTGAAAAGTCAATGGGAAAAAATGAGATGGTTAATGACATTCGTCTTGACTAGAAGGAACTTACATTTATTTACTGAGGTAAATCCTTGAGAAAAAAAGACAATTATTTCACAAGTAAGTTTGAAATAAACTCAATCCATCGCTGCCTGTGCCACACATCGATCACTTCCTTCCTCCTTTTACTGAATCCATGTGCTGCTGTCTCCTGTCTCTACCTCTCGCTTAATCTTTACACTATCTGTACCTGTTCCTTCTCTCTCTCTCTCCCTCTCTTTCTCCTTCTCCCTCCCTCTCTCTCTCCCCCTTCCCTTCCTTCCTTCCTTCCTTCCACCCTCCCTCCCGCCATCCCGCCATCACCCATCCCCCTGCTCTGATCGTCCTTACCCGCAGAGCTGCGTATGTTGTTCCACCTCATCCCAATGTTCTGACCCAGACTCTGGCACAGAGTGATGGCCATAGGACCCACGTTCCCATACTGGAACACAAACACAGACATCCACTCTGTATCAATGGCGTTCTCTTTGACTGAAGTTACACTCCTCACATTCCTCACTGAAGAAACAAAGAAGTCTAAGAAGAGTCATTCTTAAGTGTAGTAGCTGTGTCAGTTCCTAAACCATGAGCCTGGACTATGAGCCCATTGTTGTGAGTCACAGTCCTTTGAAGCTGAGTAGGAAGCACACAGGTCTCTCTTACCTCGTTGATGCCCCCTCCTCTGGTGAGAGAGCACACCCCTCCGGTGTAGGCCGTCCCACTGCGACTGCTCTGGAACGTACGCCCCCTGGAGGAGATGGAGGAGAAAAGGGGTCAAACCTGGACTAAAGGACCAGGACATATTGTAGTATATATAAACCGGCTGCAACCAGTCAACAATACAGATTTAGTCCAAAATGGCACCCTATTCCTTTTATAGTGCACTCCGTTTGACCAGAGCCCTCTGGTCAAACGCAGTGCACTATTGAGGGAATAGTGTGGCATTTGGGACGCATCCACTGACTGCCCCAAGTTAGATACAGGAGCCTATCAACCTCCTCTATTTTTCATTTCAGGGGGACATAGACAAGGGGCGCTCACGAGAAGAGGTGCACGACGTCACTTTGCTCCTTAATACTGTCCTTCCTGTACTTCATGAAGTTCTGCAGCGTCGTCAACGGGTCCGTCACCACGGGAACCATGTTGGCCGACGACCAGGTCTCCATGGCAACCAGCACGATGCGCGTGTTCAGCTGTTCCCTGTAAATCTGCAGGCCAAACATACACTGGTGGTATACCCAAATTCATATCTAGGAGCATGGACATAATGAGTAAGATATGTTAGATTGTTCTCATAGGCTACAACCTAGCCTATGATTATTGACATGACTTTAACAACATAACAATATCATCATAATTGACGATGGGTATCAGTACAAAGGTTAAGTATGGAGTGGCAGAGCTCTTACTGCATCAGCCATATTGACCACTGCTTTGGCAAAGTTCCTGGCCTGGGTAGTGGAGCGTCGCAGCTGCTCAAACTGCAGACAGACAGCAAACGTTAGGTACAGTGCGTCCCCGTCACACACACGCACGGACGCGCGGACGAACCAACACACATCAATTATTTTCACAAAAGGCTAACTCACCATTTCGTAGTCGTTGACCACCATCAGCTCGATGTATTTGGTCTCTGACTGCACGGTGGGCCTGCGTGGCAGCTGTCTCTTAGAGCGCCTCAGCACCTCACCGACCCGGGGATCCTTCATCTGCTCATCACCATTACCTCTGGCTCTATCTCCCTCACTGTCGTCTGTGCAGTCTGGACACAATATAACACAGAGGACTGAGAAATGACATCAAAGAGCATGGATCTACCAAAATCAATGTGTCTTCTCATTGGTAAGTATGAACATGAATGATTGTATAAAGGAGAGAGGATGTAGGATGTTGCCAGTACCTTGACAGTCTGGGGATAGTCTGACATCAGGCATCCTACGCACTAGGTGGGCCCCCTCAGTCTGGAGAGGAGTCAATGAGACACCAGGAGAAAACAATACCATCTTTACTACGTTCCTCCATATTCCTCATCTGCATCCATGTTACTATGAATGAATGAATCAATAACATCAACACTACTCCACAAGACTACCTATACCCTTATCTCCCAACCACCACACACTCACCTGATTGGTCCCGTCGAAAAGAGGCTCAATCCCATAAGAGAACATCCCATCAGAAAACATACCACTGAGAGAACGAGAGAGAGAGAGAGAAAGAGAGAGAGAGAGAAAGAGAGAGAAAGAGAGGGAGAGAGAGAGAGAGGGAACGCGTTCCTTATATATCTGTAAGACTCCCATTGTATAGCAGTGATATTAGTACATGAAGATCAAAGATACCATATAGCTTATTAAAGCCATAGTGCCAGTACTGTACCGAGTCAGTGTGCTGAGGCAAGGCCATTGACAGACAGTTTATAGCTATGGGGAGAGTCTCACCATAGGCCAAGACAGGTGGAGAGAGCTGCCCAGGACTCTGGTAAGCCCCTCAACCTCCCTTGGTAGTAGCAGTGCTCCCCTCCCTGTGAACACAAAGACCATACCATATATAGTCACATGCTCAAGTAAGTCGACTCTGTAGTGATACATTGGTTTGCAGGTTTCTACACAGTGACTGAGGAGGACAATGATACTCATTTCACAGACCCCTAAAAAAACGATACGGAGTCCCCAGGAGTTGTGCTTTAAACAGTTTCTACTTATATTCCCTCTCTTCCTCCCTCTCTTCCTCCCTCCCTTCCTCCCTCCCTCCATTATACTGCTAGCTGTATATACTATATGTGACCTACTTGTCCTCCACTTTACTCTGTTACACTCTACTCTGTAACACTCTACTCTGTTACACTCTACTTTAGCTACCACTCTGACAATGGAGGGGTCTTCTGTGCAGGGAGCTTATAAATAAATCCAACATTATGTTGCTCCACAGTGGGAACAGCTTGGAAGGAACAACATGGAGTGAGAATGCATTGGGCTGGCTAGGAATAAACCTGTATCACAACCGGCCATGATTGGGAGTTCCATAGGGCGGCGCACAATTGGCCCAGCGTCGTCTGGGTTTGGCCGGTGTAGGCCGTCATTGTAAATAAGAATTTGTTGCCTAGTTAAATAAAGGTTAAAAAAAATATAATAATTGAGCAGTGGATGTCAAAGTGTGGAAGAGGAGGACCTCACACATGAGACCTCAACACAGATGAAGAAGAGGGCATCCAGCTACAACACTAATGCTCTTTCTGAATAAAACATCTACCTTGCCTGCAACCATCTGTCATTGGTGT
The DNA here is from genome assembly GCF_045679555.1 of Salvelinus alpinus. Taxonomy (NCBI): domain Eukaryota; kingdom Metazoa; phylum Chordata; class Actinopteri; order Salmoniformes; family Salmonidae; genus Salvelinus; species Salvelinus alpinus. Next base: position 49,473,263 of record NC_092086.1, read on the forward strand.
GAAAGAGCTGGCCTAGTGTAACACTTCAAATGTTTAAAACAATTCCTTTTAAAACTGCAGAGCAAATAAAACCATTGGCAGTAAAAACATCCCCTCGGTTGGAGAACTCCCCAAACACTTACACATGGTTAGAAAGACAATGAGAACACAGTAACAATTAACAAGACAATTAGCAGTTGGGGTGTGTGCAACCAGTAATCAGGACACGCTATGGAATGTTTGAATTGAATGGCAAATAAACAGAAATACAAAGACAAGCATATTAGACTACTTGCATAGACAGTTATACATTCAGTAGCCTGTTTATTAGGTACACCCATCTAGTAATAGGTCGGACCGTCCTTTGCCCTCCAGAACAGCCTGAATTATTCGGGGCGTGGACACGTTGCTCAATTGGTATCAAGGGACCTAACGTGTGCCAGGAAAACATTCCCCACACCATTACACCACCGCCACCGAGCCTGTACCGTTGAACTCAGGCAGGATGGGGCCATAGACTCATGCTGCTTACGCCAAATCCTGACTCTGCCATCAGCATAACGCAACAGGAACTGGGATTCGTCGGACCAGGCAATGTTTTTCCACTCCTCAATTGTCCATTGTTGGTGATCGCGTGCCCACTGGAGCCACAGCTTCTTGTTTTTAACTGACAGGAGTGAAACTCGATGTGGTGAAAAGGACTGACGAGCTGTGCGTTCCAAGATGCCGTTCTGTACACCACTGTTGTACTCAGCCATTATTTGCCTGTTTGTGACCCATCTGTTAGCTAACCATTCTCCTTCGACCTCTCATCAATGAGCTGTTTTCGCCCACAGGACTGATGCTGACTGGATGTTTTTTGTTTGTCGCGCCATTCTCGGTAAACCCTAGACACTGTCGTGCCTTAAAAGCCCAGGAGGCCGGATGTATCTGAGATACTGGAACCGGCACGCCTGGCACCGACGATCATACCACTCAAAGTAGCTTAGGTCTCTCATTTTGCCCATTCTAACTTTCAATTGAACAGTAACTGAATGCCTTGATGCCTGTCTGCCTGCTTTATATAGTAAGGGCAGCCTTACTGTCTGTAGGAGCGAACCATTTTCATGAACGGGGTGGCCACTGAGTATAAGTCTCTAGCCCAGGTGAAGGCCTCTCCTTCACAATTAGTCTCCTTCAAAAGATTAGAAACAGTTTCCTGCTATGGCTGATCTAAAGTAGTCATTGAGCCACTACTGAGTATGAGATTGGGATAGCAGGAATACAAAACCACTCTAATAAAAGCAGAGATAGAGACACAGCAACCACAGCTGGCATAGAGTCAAGCGCTCGGCCTGGTCTGGCTGGGAGTGTGCGTATGTGGCTCCATCCCTGCAGGCGTACTGTACATCCTCCCACCCACACCACTGCGCTCTGAAGGAACCAACTGTTTGAGAACACATACACACAGAATGACTCTCTGATACCATCACCCATCCTATTCACTGGCCTTTACTCTCATCTCTCTCTCTCTCTCTCTTTCTCTCTCTCTTTTCATTCTCCTCTCTGCCAAGAACTTAATGACACTGCAGAGCTGACTCGTTGCCATGGAAACAAGCTCCTGATTGGCTAGTGAGGGCAGAGGGAGAGTTGGGAATGAGAGTGGGTGAGGATGAGACAGAGGCTCTTGCTGAGGCTGGGGGACAAGGGGCAGTTAGTAACGTGTGTAGCACAATGAACCAAATAGAAAAAACACTACTTTTCCCCAATGGTTTTCTAGAGGCACTGACATTCCTGTAGTAGTCTACTCAATCCCACTGTAGCATTCATTCATTTTGGTGAGATGGTGGTCAACACTAATGTCATTTCAATCTGATAAGTGTCGCCAACAGGATGGACGTATCTGATTTCAATAAGACACAAAACAGATCTCTGTAGCCTACTGGACAATAGCATACAATGTCAACAGTATGTCTACAGTACGTTTACAGTACATCTACAGTACGTCAACAGTACGTCAACAGTACGTCAACAGTACGTCTACAGTACGTCAACAGTACGTCTACAGTACGTCAACAGTACGTCTACAGTACGTCAACAGTACGTCTACAGTACGTCAACAGTACGTCAACAGTACGTCTACAGTACGTCAACAGTACGCCAACAGTACGTCAACAGTACGTCTACAGTACGTCTACAGTACGTCTACAGTACGTCTACAGTACGTCAACAGTACGTCTACAGTACGTCTACAGTACGTCTACAGTACGTCTACAGTACGTCAACAGTACGTCAACAGTACGTCTACAGTACGTCAACAGTACGTCTACAGTACGTCTACAGTACGTCTATAGTACGTCTACAGTACGTCAACAGTACGTCTACAGTACGTCAACAGTACGTCTACAGTACGTCTACAGTACGTCAACAGTACGTCAACAGTACGTCTACAGTACGTCTACAGTACGTCTACCGTATGTCAACAGTATGTCAGCAGTATGTCTACAGTATGCAGAAAACACAGTTGCTTTTTCAGAGGCATGGGTAGAACTTCTATTATAACTAGGGCCATGTGTTTTGTGCAATCATGTGACATAGCAAGAATTTATCCTGTATTTTATCCAAAATATCCAAAAATGAATTACACCAAAAATGAAAGCAGTTGTCTGAGGGTGGTGCTGGATCTGGAACAGATTTTTGAAAAAGCTTTAAATAACCGTTCAAATCCAGGCATATCAAATGATTGTGCAAAATACTGGGCCCTAATTATAACATACAAACACACACACACACACACGCACACGCACACGCACACGCACACGCACACGCACTCACACTACCATAGACTGTGAGGGTTTGCCGTCTTGGTGAAAGTGCCGCTCCACGTAGTCTGAGGACAGGAGGTTGCTGCAGAGAGAAAACACAGAGACACCTCTTTTATTATGACAGACACCTCTCTTATAAACCATACCCCAAGCCAAGCTCTACACTACGTCTAAGACAACGAGGCACATCCTTTATGCGTATGATTTATCCTCGTTGTCTGCATATCTATTCTGTGTGTGAATAGATATGCAGTCTGTACGAATATGGTCCGTTCTCAACGTAATTCCATTTCCGTGTTCATGCATGAGGGCGTCGTGTAATGCATGGCTGTAGAGTACAGCATATATGGATGTGATTTATGACGTTATCGTAGCTAGGCAGTAGCCGTAACAGAGTAGCGGTGGTCTGGCTGCTGTGTTGACTCCTTTACTGTGCTGTAGAGGAGTTACAGTACATTAAGCACATTAATAATAAAGTCATGACAATCCAGGCCACTCTCTCTCTCTCTAAGGTGGTTAGCTGTATTGATGGAGCTCTCTGGGTCTCTGTGTCCCTGACGCTCCACTAAACATTTGATTATGTGTCATAAATGGAAGGAGCAAAGTGTATTTGCTAACGGTAGCGGTTATGGAAATGCCAATGTTGATGATTGTGGCGATTTAGAAAATACGGACTGATGGAAATGGGTGCGGCGAATACGTCAATCAAGTTGATCAATCAAAATTGTGCACAAAATCAAATGTACTCACTGGTTTAACTCCAGGTCCAGGGTGAAGGTGTGTCCGAATGTTTCCACCTGGAAACAACTCTGGGCCAAATGGACTGGCTTAAATAGGGAGAATGAGAGATGAGGATCGAAAGAGAGAGAGACATTACAGGACGAACCACTTTAAAGTAAACCCCTCTAATAGCGGTTCGCCCATTTGGTGAGTCACAATGACAGCGATCATTCTATAAGAAGTATAACAAACCAAAATACATACTGTACAAATGCATTTCTGCCAGTGCAATACTGCATATGCATCAAAAGCATTTTAGCAGCTAACATAGTCGGATTGATAAAGTGTCCATTGATTTGGCTGGACTGAATCCATTCCAACAGGCAGTACTGAAGCCATCCAGGAAGTGCATTTGTATTCAGCTGTAGAGATGGACGGGGAAGAGGGTTTACAGGAAAGGAGAAAGCTTTAAATATCCATCTACATTAAGCCGGTGTGAAGCCAATGTGTCCCTACTGTCGGCTGCCAAAAAAATGGAGAGGTAAGAAGAAGGCAAGGAGGAACTTTACTGGCTGCCAGATATTTATCGCAGTCAAAACACAGTGTCGCCAAAAGCACAAACAGTGTCAGCATTCAATCCCAGCCCACTGTAATTCTGTCTGCAGGATACAGGCTGCAGTGAATCATTGGACTTTCACTGAGACAAGACTCCCATTCGGGAATCATTCCCTCCAATGATTCCACACAACTCAACTTCAGCTGGACCAGGGAGAGGGTAGTTCTGCTTGCCTAAAGGACGGACTAAAATGTGGTGTCATGGATATCAATCCAAGGTGTTTCGTAAAGTTTTGATGTGTGTGAAGTAATCAAGACTGTTTATTTTGGTCAATCAATAGATCAATAGATTTGTTGGAATCGATCAGTATTTATCAGCCCTGAATCATAACATCCCTCAGGATGTTTAGTTGGCCACCAACAACACCCCTGTCTGTAACACCAAGGCATCTTGATACTGTTCTAATGCCAAAGTCAGTCCTCCGGGAACCCTGTGATAGCAGGTTCATTACTCAGTAACAACCAGTGATTGTAAATACATCTGAAATGTGCACATGCTGTAGAAACAGATGTATCTTCACTTCCAGTCCATTGATAAGCAAAGTCACTTGAGGAAACAGTAGGCTGTATAACTTGGAATCAAAGTTAACCTATGGAATAGTTGATAAATCCATGAGTCAGAATGACAGCTAGGAATATTCCATCTAAACCTCTTCAGAATCCTCTGTAAAAAAAAGAAAAAAGAAGGAAATTATGACTACAAAAAAATACAACAGAGGCAAAACATGAAATGAAATGTAACCAACAGAACCCTCCTAATTAAGTAAAAATATCCCCCTTTACCAATTATACCACTTCTCAAAAACAACTCCAAAAACAACAACACTGGGATTTTACACAATCTCCATCCAAATACCCATGAGCCTCTTTAAATAGTTCAATCACATCACACGGTAGGTTAAACCAAGCAGTGTAATCAGAGCCAGATTTATCTCCAGACGAGGGTAATGACTCTCTCAACCAACTCAACTCAACACTCAACCCACCAGAGGGGTATATTACAAAGGAGAATCAATAAGTTAGCCAGCTAACTTTGATAAACAACCAGAAATAGCTATTGATTTTCTGATTCATTAAGAAAGCTAAACTTAGAAATGTGTTTTTGGTTGTTGAGTCAAAACAACCACCTTAAAAAATATATACGTTATTTCAGAATATTTAGATGAGTTATCTTGTTAACTCATTGATCTCTGGTGCCCCATTGAAAGATGTAGACCTTGCACATCATCATCTGCACATCTATCACTCCAGTGTTAATGCTAAATTGTAATTATTTTTGCCTCTATGGCCTATTTATTGCCTTACCTCCCTAATCTTACTACATTTGCACACACTGTCATAGATTTTTCTTTTGTGTTACTTTTGTTTATGTGTAACTCTGTGTTGTTGTTTTTGTCGCACTGCTTTGCTTTATCTTGGCCAGGTCGCAGTTGTAAATGAGAACTTGTTCTCAACTGGCCTACCTGGTTAAATAAAATAAAAATAAAAAATAGAACCTCACCCTCCATCCCACTTCCACCTTCCTCTTCAGAGAAAGAGAAAGGGTGTATGAAAATTAAAGAAAGAGATGGGTTGAAGGGTGAGGTAGAGTGTAGGTCTGAGAGAGAGAGAGAGATAGATAGAGAGAGAGGGTGTATGATAATTAAAGAAAGAGATGGGTTGAAGGGTGAGGTAGAGGTTAGGTCTGAGAGAGAGAGAGAGAGAGAGAGAGAGAGAGAGAGTAAGAGAAAAAAAAAGAGGATGATTTTGTACCAGTGGAGTTTTTGGCCCAAGTAGCACTTCTCACACAGGCCTGTTGAATCATTGATGGGGACATACTTCAACACACCATTGAATAATAGAGGAATGGAAGAGAGAGGAGCTTTCCATGAGAGATCTGAATATTTCACCACACAGAGCCTTTTATCATGAGGAGATGAGGCCAAGCAGCTGAAATCACATTCACACAACAGGCTTCTGTTTCAGATCTCTTTCAGATACTCTTCTCTCCGGTGGACTGTAATTATGAATCTGTGGCATGGGGTGGCATAGTGGGTGAGTACAGTAGGTCAGAAGGTTTTGGGTTCAAGTCCCAGATATTGTGCTCTAACATAGGGTGTAATGCCCGTTGGTTACAGTTAAATATGTATACAAAACAAAAATATAAACGCACCATGGAACATTTTCAAAGATTTTACTGAGCTACAGTTCGTATAAGGAAATCAGTCAATTGAAATAAATTCATTAGGCCCTACTCTATGGCTTTCACATGACTGGGAATACAGATATGCATCTGTTAGTCGTGGATCAGAAAACCAGCCATTATCTGGTGTGACCACCATTTGCCTCATGCAGCGCAACACATCTCCTTCACATAGAGTTGATCAGGTTGTTGATTATGGCCTGTGGAATGTAGTCCCACTCCTCTTCAATGGCTGTGTGAAGTTGCTGGATATTGGCGGGAACTGGAACACGCTGTTGTACACGTCGATCCAGACTCCAGAGCATCCCAAACAGCCTCAATGGGTGACATGTCTGATGAGTATGCAGGCCATGAAAGAACTGGGACATTTTCAGCTTCCAGGAATTGTGTGCAGATCCTTGCAACATGGGGCCGTGCGTTATAATGCTGAAGCGAATGAATGTCACGACAATGGGCATCAGGATCTCGTCACGGTATCTCTGTGCATTCCAATTGCCATCGATAAAATGCAATTGTGTCCGTTGCCCGTACGTAGCTTATGCCTGCCCATACCACAACCCCACCACCACGGTGCACTCACATCAGCAAACCACTCACCCACATGACGCCATTCTGCGGTCATGAAGTGAGGTGGACGTACCACCAAATTCTCTAAAAACGACGTTGGAGGCGGCTTATGGTAGAGAAATTAACATTCAATTATCTGGCAACAGCTCTGGTGGACATTCCTGTAGTCAGCATGCCAATTGAATGCTCCCTCAAACCTTGAGACACCTGTGGCATTGTGTTGTGTGACAAAACGGCACATTTTAGAGTGGCCTGTGTAATGATCATGCTGTTTAATCAGCTTCCTGATATGCCACACCTGTCAAGTGGATGGGTTATCCTGGCAAAGAGAAATGCTCACTAACAGGGATGTAAACAAATTTGTGCACAAAATTTGAGGGAAATAAACTTTTTTGTGCGTGTGGAACATTTGTTTTATTTCAGCTCATGAAACATGGGACCAACACACATGTTGCGCTTTCATTTTTGTTCAGTGTGTATATATATATATAGCAGTAACATAGTAACCACTGTTTTGCAAGACCAGAAAGGACTTGGTCATTCTCTGATGCTGGTTAAAGGGGAAACGTAGTGGGCTTAGAGGTTGCAGGAAACCACCTCCCTTCTCTGTCATTCAGTGAGGGCAGAGCATGCGGCACAGACCACTGCATTGCTCTTGACCAACTGGCAGAGGTGCCCCCGACATACAGCAGGAGAGAGCCAGTGGGTCTTGCATCAGTCACACCCAAACTAGGTTTCTGACTAGGACTGACTTCATCCCTCAGTGCGAACACAAGCAAGCTGAAGACACCTGGAGGTTCAGAGTAAGAACAGCACACCTGCCAGTCACAGCGTGGAAGTTAGGGCATTATGGGACTGATAGACTTGTGCAGTTTGGGATGGATCTTATGATAAACTTAGAAAACAAGAGACAGGCCAAAACAGGCAAGAAAGGGTTCACAAAAGTCATTTGGGTTGAGAGAAACCATTACAGTTTCAACAATGAACTGGGAGTTTAATACAAGAGAGGGAATGCAGGAGAGAGAACAAAAACGAATAGATAACACTCCAAGAAAAACAGGTTGCCACACCCACTTCTCCATTACAGACAGTGGTCTATACTTACCGAGGTGCCTCCCGTGGTATTCTTCACGCGGGTATCCAAATAGCCGTGGGACATTTCTTCCTCCGACTCCATCTGTTGCACCAGACGCTTTGGATAGGTGACTTCGGCCGCAATGTCGCTGCTGTCTCCCTGCTCCTCTGGCGAGAACCAATCCCACAAACTCGCATCCCGCACCAAAGTCGACCTTCCGCCGCCTGTAACGCGGGAGACCTGATAACTGCCAACTTTAAACCACACACGGGTTATCACACAATAAAACGATCATTATTGTTTGGAAAATGATTTTTGACATAAATAGGCTGATATGGCAGCGCGTCAGGCGCTGGTTCTACAGTGCGCGCGAGCCCTGGATGTAAAGGGCGACAGCGCTGCGGTGAAAATGTGTTGATGCAGCAAATCTACCGCATCCGTAGAACTGAAGGAGAGGGATCTTAAAAACACTACGTTCTTGGCACAGATGTAACTATCTCCAGCTGCGCGCTACCACCACACACACTATTGTAGACTAGTCTACAGAGGAAGAAGTGATTGCAGATGCAAAAAATTGGGGATAGCCTACATTGGGCAGGGGTAAACTTGGAAATGAAAAGGGTGCTTCCCCCCTCTCCCGTCATCCCTCTTACCTGACACGGCAAACCTCTCGCCCACTGCAGCAAAGACCAAGCACCACACCGCCAGCATGTTCACATATTCCCCCGAATTAACATCGAGTGCGTTACAGTGTAACAGGCGCAGATAAAAAGAAAACCGACGCACAAACGATTATGGCGAGAGAGAAAACAACACCGACTGAATCTGGTTGACAGCTGACGCTCGTCCTCTCATCTCCCATTCAGCTCGTAGCATACAGTCTCACCGATATCAGGCAATTGAATTAAATAGCCAATCTATCACTAAATGAAAAAACAAATAGGCCTATGCCAGAGCCGATCAATAATGGAATTGACAAATTAGCCTAGATTATGTAGAATAGGTCAAATGGGGAGATTTGAGTGCACGTATGCATAAATCCTACAGGATTGCGCGTGTGTAAACTCTATACATGCATGAGGGTATGCGAATCTGCGATATGTGGAAGTGGTAGATATAAAATGAACAGAATTGCGTTGGGTCTGCGGTGATGAGGACACGTGGGACCATAGTACCCTCCCCTCATTCTATCTCCAAGCGTCCTCCCGTTGCCATGCAGTTCTATATCTCCACAAAAGCAGATTCTACAACCTGGGTACCAAGGTGCCAATTGAGTTAAACATGGTAGGGTTTTGTGTGTTCATTCATTTTCTACGAGGACTTATGAATGGCAAAAGTCAACACGAGTAATTCATGAAGATCCTGAATAGATAGGCCCATGGATGGAAGAGGTGGAGAAAAATGTCCTTCAGAGAAAACAATACATATCGGTGAGTATTGTGGTGCAGCTAAACTCACTAACAGAATGTATTGTAATGAACAAAATGGAGATCCACACAGCAATTGAAAAGTGGTATCCAATAGCATGACATGGTGCACCCATTGTGCCCAGAGGTGTGTATGGTAAATACAGATGCCATTCTCCTTCTCTATCTCCAGCTGTCCACTACCACGAGGAGACACAGAAGCTGCAGGAACACATCGAAAAATGGGACAGTGAAGAGTGTAGAGCGATGACAAGCTATTGTTGGAGGAAGTGGGCTTGACTAGCAGGCTGTGTGTGTGTGTGTGTGTGTGTGTGTGTGTGTGTGTGTGTGTGTGTGTGTGTGTGTGTGTGTGTGTGTGTGTGTTGGAGCTGATAAGAAGTGTCCTGTGGTGACTCCATGTAAGCTGGATGTCTTAGATGATCATACAGATAGCTGAATGTGCAGACCGAGGGCTATTGTTGTGCACAAAATAATAATCATGCCATAATGTGCCATTTCATTAAAGGATCATTTTGCATTTTTACAACCAAATCAAACATTTTTTATGTAAATGCCATGTTATAGAAGGGTCCAGACTAAAGGTCTTCACGGGTCCGACTGAACCCGAATACCAGGGACCCGACCCGGGAACCGAGTAGGTCTGGGTCAATGTCCCATGTCCCCCTTTTTTTGCTAATGATCGGGTCTGTTTGGGTCCAGGTTCAACTTTTTGGACCTGAGAAGATCACTTTTTTTGCCAATTTCACTTGTTTTTGAGACACTTACCCCAACCAGCAATTCACTTCTTCATCCTCATTGTGCAGTACGGGGGTTCTGAAAAAACATGAACAAATGCTCCAAAAACACCCAAATATGTCATTTTATAAATGGAATCACTCTCAGTATAGTGATGTCCGTCCCTCAGGTTTGTGGGCTAAACATGAGAACTCTATAGTGAATATCTTCTCGCTACTGTGATTATCATGTCTTTGATCGTGAATATCTTCTCCTCAGCCACCCAGATCATCCTTCTACTTCAGAGGCGCCCATATACCTGGAGTGCACTAAGGCCATGACAGAGACGCACTTGCCAATTGTGCATCCTGCCTAATGCTGCATTCATATTCATAACCAAGAAGGAAGTTGGTAATTTCCAGTTGTGAAGTAGTAAATACGAGTTGGATGCATTCATGTGCTTTGAACTCGTTGAGAAATGTTGATTAGCTAATGGAAAACAAGTTGCGTCAACCATAAACTAAAATTACAGCTATCGTGCTCACAAATTACAGTGTTCAAAAACCATAATTAATAGATTGCTTTTTATAAATCATGTAATTTTTTCCCCCTTAATAAACTTGTACCATTTGAATGTAGACATAAATATAAGACTATTTTCTTTTACACATTTAAGTAAACGCTTTATTAAAATATGCAAATGAGGTGAAATCTCATTAAATATATGCATATTTTCATATTGTGCAAATCCATTTTTCTGGACACTGGGTGTAGTCAGGCTAAATATTTTTTATTTAATTTTGTTGAGACACTCCAGGACCGGACTTGTCCAGAGCAGATTGTGGATAAATATTTTTTTCAACTTTCTATCTGTAAAATACTAAGGACATGTACATAAAATGCATTTTTGGCGTATTTTTTTGAAGAAAATGTTATTTACAATAAACAATTTACAACATATTAACAATTCCCTCTGGTCAAGTCTGAAGAATATAGCTAAGAATAGCTATAAAAAATTGTATGAATGCAGATGCTTCTGAAGCTGAGGAAAATGAGTTGGCGCGTGAGAAGAGTTTGCCTTTCGGAAACGGCAATTAAAGATCAGTACACTGAATTTAGACAGGCAAACGCCAAACGCCTATTTAGACCTAATCACCATCTCTTCAAAGTTACTAAATATAGTCCAGTTTGTAACACTCTCTATGAAATTGGATGTTAAATTATGTGTAATTGAATGTAGTGAGATTTGAATATATTGAGGTATATCTATTTTAAAGTGGTTAAAATTAATTAAAATGTTGAGGGACCAAAATAATATTAGTGGATCAAAATACCAACAACTCTCAAAATGGATAAGTAGATGCAAAAATGTGGGTTACGTCAGCATGTGGGAGAAGTCGGAGCTCAGGGATGATAGACACGTTTCCCACTAGTAATTACCAGTAGAAGAGGCGTTCAAGATGATTTTTCCCAGTCATATGTGGTAAATACCGTCTATGAATGAAGGTTATGAACGCAGCATACCACAGCCCCTAGCTGTGGTATATTTAAGCAAAAACGCCATAAACCACGGCTAAGGGCTGTTCTTTGCACGACGCAACGCGGAGTGCCTGGATACAGCCCTTAGTCGTCATATATTGGCCATATACCACAAACCTTGAGGTCTCTTATTTGTATTTTTTTTACCCCCTTTTTTAACAGCCGCTCATTTAACCCGGAAGCCAGCCGCACCAGAAACACCGTTCAACTGACAACCGAAGTCAGCCTGCAGGCGCCCGGCCTGCCACAAGGAGTCGTTAGATGAGCCAAGTAAAAATGTGTAACCTTTATTTAACTACAGTTGGCAAGCCATTTAAGAACAAATTCTTATTTACAATGACGCCTACACTGACCAAACCCGCACGACACTGGGCCAATTGTGCACCGCCCTATGGGACTCCCAATCACGGCCGGTTGTGATACAGCCTGGATTCGAAACAGGGTGTCTGTAGTGACGCCTCTAGCCTCTAGCTTGTATGGCCCCCTGGGCGAACCCCCCCTTCAACCCCCCCCCCCCAAAAAAAAAACACCATGCTGTACTAACTGTAATGTGTATTCACCCCAAAAGACTCAATATATCACAAAATATACAAAATATCAGCATAATATAGATGTCTTTTAAGTTAGACTACAGCATTGGAAATTCCCCTTACTGAGCTCAGGACCTAGTCAATACAATGACAGAATACCTTCATGATTCACCGTGGTGGTGTGCAGACTGGTTTTATATTATTCTTCATGATTTCGCACAAACCAGACAAAAATGCAACAATATGTCTGTGAAACTATATATTCACAGTATTATGAATGAATTGTGTTTTATTTGGTAGCATTTCGTAGTGTGACTGATTTTACTAATTGCATTAGTACTGTACAAAGTTATAGGTGCGCTATTTGATAGATTCCCCCGCTTCCCATACAGTGGGGAGACCTGAGGTCAACCTACCCCCGCCCCCCTCCCCATCTCGTACTTCTGTGTGGGAGACCTTCCCTGGCAGTAGCCTGCCCATGTCGCCTATACCTAAATCCGCCACTGGCTGCGCCACTCGGGAGCCTCCCCGGCCAAACCCTCTCTTAACCCGGACGACGATAGGACAATTGTGCGCCACCCTATGGGACTCCCGGTCACGGCTGGGATGCCTTATTTCTATTATAAACTGGTTACCAACATAATACCTTTAAACAAGTACTTTTTGCGTCCAGAACTACTCCAGAGCTGACTGTAGTAGGCTAGTAGAGGCTCCTAAATCATGGGTAATGTGTTCTGTCTGGGAATCCTTGGGATTGGGAATAATAGTTTCGTATGAGCAAGGAATTAATACTCTTGCAACAAATGCTACATCCCTACCGTTCTCTCGAATCTGATTGTAGTAAGATATGCTACCCTCTGCTGTAAGAATACAGTAGTTGCATTGCAGTGTGTTGAATAGATGCTGAACAGTGGGGATCTGTTGATTGTTAAAAAATGTTTTATATAATACATGTTTGACCTAACCTGGGCTGCGTTCTGTATGTGTTTACGGTCTGGAATGTTCAATTGAACGGAAACGGTGCTGTACTGAACGACCGGTTGAAAAACTGGTATGGGTTGGTTTATGGGTTGGGAACGCTGTCAGCATGGCCACTGGCCTTTAAAGGCGTCATTCGTTGCTTCAAGTCACACCCACCAAACGTGCCTCAAAGTCTGTTCAAGAACATTTTGGGGAATCGTGTCGTTCAGTACAAACCGTTCCGCAACGTATCAAACGTTCATGCGAACTGAATGCACCTCAGGCATTGTGAGAGCTGACATGTCTGCAACCAGTCAGCCTGGAACACGGCCATTCACTGCAAACACTGACACCCGAGTTAAGCAATTAATTCGGCACAGGTGCGACCTGGGTCAATTAACCTCAGTGCACTCTCAGAGGCTACAAGAGTAGTTGGCGCGGGGTGCACATTCCTCTTGATTGACAGTGTGCAACCGAATAGACGACTGTTTTCAGGAGACAATGAACGGGGTAGCCCACAAACAGGACTCGGGTCCTCGACAACAGCTTTTCAACTGCAACCATGCTGATTGTGGGGCGACGTTCAAACGGGAGTGGCGTTTGAAAGAGCACGAGACCGTGCACACGGGAGCGGTAAATATGATATGCGGACATGGCTGATATTTGAGTGATATTCGATTTCAGCTATGGTTCATGTGGATGTAACCTCATCCCCGGGGTAATAGATTTCGTGTGAAAAAATGTGCAGAAGTGCGTAGGCTTCTGCCATAAATGTGGCGAAATAGTTCGAATGGCAAAGTTTACTTCTGAAGTTTGAGCCTTTTATGATTAGTCAAAGATTACGATTGCGTAAACTATCATTTATAACCCTACTGGTTCTTGTGTTTCAGCAACTTTTTCAATGCAACGTGGCTGATTGTGGCCGTCGTTTCTCACGGAAATCTCACCTGAGCCGCCACGCACTTGGCCACACCGGGGTGAAACAATTCAGGTAGGTTAATAATTTCAGTTTACATTTAATTTCATACCCATGGGTTAGGCTGTAGTTTGAGAAACTTCACGCACACTAGTATATTTTTCGCCCAACAGATGTACCTTTGTGGGTTGCACAGAGGCTTTCTTCAACGCGGACAAGTTGAAGAGACACGTCCAATATGCCCACGGGGAAAAGGACAAGTACTTTAAGGTTATAGTCCACTAGATGTCGCCGAATATCCACGTTGCTATTTGGCGATTGCCCATTTTCAGCATTCTCTCTGGTCCTTTTTTAAACGGACCCCCTTGGCCCTGGCATGTGTACTTTATGAAACCGGTTCTTGCAATTAATTTATAGGAAACCATTTCCCTTTTTACCGTTTAAATGTGCTGAATGTCATTTTTACTTGTTTAATTGTCCCCATGTGCAGTGCAATTTTCCAAATTGCTTATTGACATTCAAGAAACGGAGGGTGTATAAATTACATTTGAAGGAGCATGGAATATCTTCTAATTTCAAGTAAGTCAAGTAAGTCAATCTTTTAATGGTCCTGTAGGCCTTACATCCTTTGAATACTGCAAGGCCTAAGCTGATGCACAAGCTGATGCGTACTCTCTATTTAAAATGCAAGTGAATGCATGTCTCAGATTAATGGTTAAATTAATCTGTCCCTGGTCCTCAGATGTTCGAAGAGAGGATGTGGAGTCATGTTTGACACCAATGTTGCTCGTAAAGCCCATGAGAAGAAACATGCAGGTTTGTCCCTTTGCAAGGATGTCAGTCTTCTATTGCTGTACGTACAGTCTTGCATAAATCAAAAATCTATCAGTCATTTTGTATCAATACTATCAAAGGGATAGTAGCAGTTGTCATGTCACTCATAACCTAACACTGCCCATATCTCTCCCACTCTGCAGGGTACCGCTGCCCACAGCCTGAATGCAATCATTTTGAGCAAACCTGGGGTAAAATGCACAAGCACATGGCTAGACACCCAGGTATGCACCCTACCAAACCCCCTTAATATGAGTTGGTACTGAAGGATTATGAAAATAATGAATTACAGTATCAGTCCAGGCCAACCTGCCTTTCCTCTCACTGAACTATTTTTGGATATAATTATTTTCACATTTAGAATTCTCTTTTTCCTTCTCTTCTACCACTTCTGTAAATGTCCTGCGTTGTACCCTGCTAGTTGTAGGGTGACAGTGTTAGAGAAACTGCTTATGAGGCGTTAGCTGATTAGTAATTAAGGGGAAGCTTATTTTATTGGTAACCTTTAGTGTCAAACATTCATACCGTTTACTCTGCCACCTGCTGCCTGCTCATGCCATCTGTTTTGGCTAATGGACAACTTGTTGGGCAGGAATCGAGTAGTGACATTTGCCTCTCTCCTGTCCCTGCAGCCACATTCACCTGTAAGCTGTGCCAGAAGGTGTTTAAGCATGTCGACTCTCTGCGTAGACACAAGCGAACCCACGCCCTGCAGAAGCCTGTCCTGCTGTGCCCCAGCAGTGGCTGCAAGGCCTACTTCTCCACTACCTTCAACCTGCAGCACCACATCCGCAAGACCCACCTGCAGCTCCTCAAGTACCATTGCTGCTTCCCCGACTGCCCCAGAACCTTTGCCATGCGGGTATGTACTGTAGCCCCTGTGGGCAGTCGGGGGGGGGGGGGGGGCTGTGCTGATTGTGGTCCCACTTTTGCCTGAGCTAACATCAGACACTAATCAACTAATCATGATCTTCAGTTTAGAATGCAATTAGTTAATCAGCTGTTTGCTAGGATGGGGAGGAAGTGACACCACTCTGGTCCCCGACGACTGGAGTTGCCCATCCCTGATTTTTAGGCAGTCTAGTTCGCTGTTATCTATTGAACACACTTGTAGCATCCTGCTCTAAGCCGCCTCTCCTCTTCAGCCTGCTCTTTCTGACGTCCATTTGTCAGCTGTCTTAACTAAGAACACGCATCCAGAACTGTGTAGTCTTCTACACGGCGGTGATGTGCAGTTGGGTTTCAATCACTGCATGCAAAGCAGCCTCATGAATTTCTTTGAAGTCACTGAATGTCTTGTCAAGTAACTACTAGTGGCCTATTTTCCATTGCCTCCCCATGGACAGAATTGAATTTGAATCCCAAGATAAACATTTTTCCATGTAGTGGACGGAGATGTTTGCCATTGTGGCGCTGGTACAGTATAAATGTTTAGAATAGATATATGTTCATACTTTGCTGCTGTCAAAATGTTTGTACGCCATCGTTGTCGTGACACATCTCTGTTCAATCTCACAGGAGAGCCTAAGCAGACACCTGGCTCACCATGACCCAGATGCCAACCCTGAGAAGGTAAGCATGGCTTTAGTCAGTCTATCCCCTGTGGGTAAGATGTGGGCTTGAGCCAACAGTGGGTCTACTGTGTGGTGGCTCTGGCCAGGTGACCATTGATCTGGATGTGGCCCTGAACCATTTGAAAGCAGCATCCCTTAGATGTCTGGCAGAATCTATAGCAGCTCTGGGCATAGTGGGGCTCAAGGGAGGGGTGGCGGTTACTCACACAATGTCGCTCTTGTCTCGATTTGTCCAGCTCTGAAGCCCCTACAGGAACTGAAGTCCTAATATAGACTTCCTGTCTACTGGGCAGTTAAAGTTAATGACCCTTCTGAACAGTTGTAATTGTTCCACTAGACATTTTATACCTCAAATCAATTTCTCTGTCCCATTGTGTTTTTCTCTCTAGAAGAAGCGCAAGCGACCCAAGAAGGCCTGGCAGAAGCGTCTGCAAGGCCACCAGCTGCCCCTGGTGGAGGACGACCTGCGACGCCTCTTTGCCTTGCGCATGAGGGTGTCACGACGGGCCAAGGTGGAGGTTAACCTCTCAGGCCTCTTCAACGAGCGCAAGATCCCCCACTTTGTCGACTCGGAGGTCAACCTGCGTGACCTCTTCAGCATCAAGCCCCCTCATTCCTCCTGCACTGCGGAGCGTGTCCCTGTGGAGGTCACCCACCCAGAGGTCACTGATCAAAGGTTGAACTTGTAGCCTGAAAGTGTCATAGTACCATGTTGAAGTAAATGCAAGTGAAGTACCATTGCTCTTTTAGTTGATCTTAACTGAGGTTTTGAATGATTTAAAATATTATTTTTTATAGTGCATATAAAGCGATTGGTCTTATTGTTTTCCTGTATAAAAGCACTTGTTTGTCCTTTGCGTGATCAAAGCTGACCCCCAAAAATAAGTAAAAATTTGCAGCTAAGTCATTGTTTGTCTAAATGTTTAGGTCTGGGGAAGATGGGACTGTGCCACCTAGTTTCTCTCAACTAAATAAGTAATGACACCTCAGAGTGGTCAATTACCCTGCATCAGTCCTTAGTGTAAACCACAAGTTGGGTCGTGTGTCTCAGAGGGAGGTAATGACTGTTGCGGTTTAATGATGCCAAAGAATGCAACCTGAACCAGTCAAGCAAAGTTTTGGAACAGAAGGTGTTTCGTGTGATGGCAGTTTACTAGTGCCATAACAGGTGTGCAGGTTGACTTGCATTGGAAGTTAACTTTTCCTTCCAACACCCATTAAATATGAAACACAATCGGACCTATGAGTAACGAGTCCCCCACCATTGATTCTTCAAAGTGCAGGGCTCTGCTCGGGCACCAGGTCCAATTCACTAGAGACTCTCTAATCCAAACATCCGGTAGAGGGGGAGAGCTGAACTACGGCAGTATAAAATCGTCAGCTTTACAATTGTGCCTATTGAAAGACTGCAGAATAATTGAACTGCGAAGTCTGACCAGTGACAGATTGTATCAGACATTTCTTCCCTCAATCTCTTCCTATCTGCCACTTAAACTGAATTGCTGTGTAATATGGCTAGCTTTCTAGTGTTCGTTCCATCAGAACCTCATATCACTTCAGCTGACTGGTAATGGCATGTCTCTGCTCGATTGCTTCCTACAGAGCGCTCTCCCTGTCATGATTAAAGCACAGTACGTTTCCAGCTGAACTTGTCCAATGAAGCTATACTGAACAAAAATATAAATGCAACAATTTCAAAGACTTTCCTGGGTTACAGCTCATATATGGAAATCGGTCAATTTAACTTCATTGGGCCCTTGTCTATGGATTTCCCGGGAACCCCACCGCCACCATAAACTAAACTTTACCTTATTTCTATCACGGAATCTGTAACGCTTCACCTCAACAGTTTGAATCACTTTTTACCCTGTCAACTCACCAGTTGTTGAAAATGGACTGAGTGCAGGAAGACTAACTTGTAATCATTCACATTAATGTGTACTCTATACAAAATGAATGGGTTGTACGGAGATCCTCTTTCACACACTGGCGTACCATCATATTCCACGGTGTCTAGTTGTCCTGTGTTGTGGCTGTAATATGGTTGGGTCCAGTTGGACATTTCAAAGCCTTTGCTAAGCCCCCTTCCAGCCTACCGTTGGAGCTCTATTGGAGTCATTACTTTTGATGCGTTTTCTGCTGCTGTTGTGGTGCTCAATCTCCAGGGCTCCTCCTGCCGCCTCAGGCCACGTCTGCTCGTAATCTTTCACATAAATCTGGCCTATATGTCTGCTGCTCTGCTGGTTAACGACCCACACCATGGAGAGGGAACACACATGCGCATTTATAATTACTTTGCTTTTGGTGCTTTGTGTGAAATGTGTTTTTACAACAGATTAGTCCATTAGAGAAAGTCTGTTGCCCTGGTGTCCAAAGCGTAATTGAAATATAAATGATTCCCCAGTGTACAGGGTTAATTAAAAATTGTGAGTCTGTGTTTGAGGGCTTTCAAAACAATGTGTTGCTTTGATGATTTCTGATTTATTTCAATGGGACATCAGGGGGTCTCTAAGAATTTACAGTTAAAATTCAGCAGACTAGTTGTTTGGAAGATGGGCCCTGGCTGACTCCATGGTAATAAAATGTTTAAAATTCAGCATATATGCACATACCACTTTCCTTTGCTCTTCAATTCTCCAGATTCATAAACATTTAATTTCCCAGAACAGTTATTCCACTGAAAATCTTTTTACTTAGAATGCTGAATATATTTAAGCAATAAGGCCCGGGTGGGTGTGGTATGATAGACGTGGTATTTTGGCCATATATCACAAACCCAGAGGTGCCTTATTGCTATTATAAACTTGTTACCAACATAATTAGAGCAGTAAAAATAAATGTTTTGTCATACCTGCGGTATAGTCTGATATACCATGGCTGTCAGCCAATCAGCAGTCAGGGCTCAAACCACCCAGTTTATAAATATATATATAGTACCAGTCAAAACTTTAGATAAACCCTTGAATGAGTAGGTGTTTCTTTATTTTGACTATTTTCTACATTGTAGAATAATAGTGAAGACATCAAAACTATAAAATAACCCATATGGAGCCATGTAGTTACCAAAAAAGTGTAAAACAAATCAAAATATATTTTATATTTGAGATTCTTCAAAGTAGCCACCATTTGCCTTGATGACAGCTTTGCACACTCCTGGCATTCTCTCAACCAGATTCACCTGGAATGCTTTCAAACAGTCTTGAAAGAGTTCCCACATATGCTGAGCACAACTTGTCCAAGGACTTGGTCTTTTACCAAATAGGGCTATCATCTGTATACCACCCCTACATTGTCAAAACACAACTGATTGGCTCAAACGCATTAGAAGGATAGAAATCCCACAAATGTACTTTTAACAAGGTATGAAGCCGGTTGAGAGAATGCCAAGAGTGTGCAAAGCTGTCATCAAGGCAAAGGGGTGGCTACTTTGAAGAATCTCAAATTTAATCTCAGACTGGCCAATAAAAATAAAAGATGAAGATGTGCAAAAGAACACAGACACTGGACAGAGGAACTCTGCCTAGAAGGCCAGCATCCCGGAGTCACCTCTTCACTGTTGACGTTGAGACTTGTTTTGCGAGTACTATTTAATGAAGCTGCCCGTTGAGGACCTATGAGGCGTCTGTTTCTCAAACTAGACACTAATGTACTTGTCCTCTTGCTCAGTTGTGCACCAGGGCCTCCCATTCCTCTTTCTATTCTGGTTAGAGCCAGTTTGCGCTGTTCTGTGAAGGGAGTAGCACACAGCATTGTATGAGATCTTCAGTTTCCTGGCAATTTCTCGCATGGAATAGCCTTCATTTCTCAGAACAAGAATAGACTGACAAGTTTCAGAAGGAAGTTCTTTGTTTCTGGCCATTTTGAGCCTGTAAAAGAACCCACAAATGCTGTGCACTTAGTCTAAAGAAGGCCAGTTTTATTGCTTCTTTAATCAGTACAACAGTTTTCAGCTGTGCTAACATAATTGCAAAAGTGTTTTCTAATGATCAATTAGCCTTTTAAAATGATTAACTTGGAATAGCTAAGACAACGTGCCATTGGAATACAGGAGTGATGGTTGCTGATAATGGGCCTCTGTACGCCTATGTAGATATTCTATAAAAGATCTGCCGTTTCCAGCTACAATAGTCATTTACAACATTAACAATGTCTACACTGTATTTCTGATCAATTTGATGTTACTTTAATGGACATTTCTAAGTGACCCCAAACTTTTGAATGGTAGTATATATATATATATATACTGCACAAGAATATAAACTCATGTAAAGTGTTGGTCCCATGTTTCATGAGCTGAAATATAAAATGTTTTTACACAAATTTGTTTACATCCCTGTTAGTGAGCATTTCTCCTCTGCAAAGATAATCCATCCACTTGACAGCTGTGGCATATCAAGAAGCTGATTAAACAGCATGATCATTACACAGGTGCACCTTGTGCTGTGGACAGTAAAAGCCCACTCTGAAATGTGCAGTTTTGTCACACAACACAATGCCACAGATGTCTCAAGGTTTGAGGGAGCATGCAATTGGCATGCTGACTTCAGGAATGTCCATTTGAGCTGTTGCCAGAGAATTGAATGTTCATTTCTACCATAAACCTCCTCCAATGTTGTTTTGGAGAATTTGCCAGTGTATCCAACAGGCCTCACAACCACATCCGCCACCGTCACCTCTTGTTTCAGCATGATATTACATGACCCCATGTCGCAAGGATCTGTACACAATTCCTGGAAGCTGACATTTTCCCAGTTCTTCCATGGTCTGCATACTCACCATACATGTCACCCATTGAGCATGTTTGGGATGCTCTAGATTGACATGTACGACAGCGTGTTCCAATTCCCGCCAATATCCAGCAACTTTGCACAGCCATTGAAGAGGAGTGGGACAACATTCCACAGGCCACAATCAACAGCTGCAAGAGGCAAATGGTGGTCACACCAGATACTGACTGGTTTTCTGATCCACACCCCTACCTTTTTTTTAAGGTATCTGTGACCAACAGATGCATATCATTATTCCCAGTCATGTGAATCCATAGATTAGGGCCTAATGCATTTTTTTCAATTGACTGATTTCCTTATATGAACTGTAACTCATTATTTTTGTTCAGTGTATTTTTGGTCAGTATATTTTAAACAGCAAGCTTTTCTCTGTTGCCCCAGGCTGTGGCACATGCTGTTCCACTAGCGTCATCGTATTGGCACAGCAGCATCATCTCCCACGAGAATTAGAATTGTTTCAAGCACAGGACACGGCTGGCTGGTTTGACCTGCACGTTTGGGTTTGTAGCGCTGACAAGAGCAACAGCACAGATCAGAATCACACACGCTGTTAGTCGCAGCCAGCCCTTCTCCCATCAGACCAGGCTAAAATGCCACACTAATTATTCCAGCCAGTCATGACCTTTGAAATAACATGCTGGACTTCACTACTTCCCTATTTACCTCACACAGTGCAGTGGAGGCACAGAGCTCTATACTCTGCTCTGGATCCATCTCAGCAGGGAAGAATAGGATGGTGGGATCCAATTCATTATCGATTTTTTGATTGTCTCCATGCCAATTGCAGTTTTGCCGATATATGGATTGAAATGAATTGAATTGAATAGCTAAGTGGTGGAGTGGTGATTGGAGCAATTTGTCATGGTGACCTCACACATGCCAATGCATAAGCAGTGTTGTTTCTGTATATGAGATGTGGAGAGATACAGACAGACGCAGTAGATGGAAGGAGCTGAATCTTGATTTGTGGTCAGCTCAATATACTGAATGAATTGCTGCTGGCTTGTCATCATGGTTCCATCCCTCACTCACACTAGCTTCTTTGTAGAGATGTCCAGCAGGCAGGACAGCTGTCGTTGCACTAGATGAGTAGCTAGCTTGGCTTACAGAATGGCTGAGTGACTGGGCTGAAGTAGTAGTCGGTTTAATGTCATGGTTGGATGTAAGGATCCCTGAGTGAAAAGATTGTACATTGACTAATTGGTGAATTGATTGATTGGGTAATCTGGTACCACTAGGACTGACCTGAGAGCTGTAACAGAGGTGAGGAGGAGAGAGTGGGTTAGTGGGTAGCCTATAGTCAAATCCTCAATCCTCTTTGCTCAACTACACCAAACAGGTCATCTACATTATGTCACAAGACTCTACCGAACCAGCTATCCACTGTAGTATGATATGAAGGTTTAAATAACTTTGTCCCACATCCTTCTGTCTCAGTTGGAGGTTGATTAAGGAGAAATAGGACAATCAGAGGAGGGTAGTGGCTACGGTAGAGCCGAGCATTCATTTGGAGAACCCTGTGAAACGGACAAGGACTTAAATTTAAGTAGGTTAGCCGTCAGTCCTCCTCACCCTTATATAGCCCTACTACCTCCAGAATAGATGACCCACAACTGTGAGAGACCTCTTCTCCCCCTCCAACTGCCCAGTTTGAGAATATAGCAGCTGAAGCGAGTAATAACATGGCTTCCTAACTAGAACCCAGCGTTAGTACTATTTAGACAAAAAAATGTATTTAACTAGGCAAATCAGCTAAGAACAAATTCTTATTTTCAATGACCGCCTAGGAACAGTGGGTTAACTGCCTTGTTCAGGGGCAGAACGACGACCTTGTCAGCTCCGGGATTCAATCTTGCAACCTTTCGGTTACTAGTCCAACGCTCTAACCACTAGGCTACGCTGCCACCCCGATTACCAACAACAACAAAAAAAAGTATCTTACTTAGTTCACCCTGCGTTACGATGTTGTCGTTTTCTGGTCCTATATACCATAATGGAAATATCGATAGCCTGGGAATGAAGATGCATTCCTGGAAATGTACAGTATAGATTTATATTATTATTTATATTATTTATTTATAATATGATTATATATTATTTATTTACACACACACACACACACACACACACACACACACACACACACACACACACACACACACACACACACACACACACACACACACACACACACACACACACACACACACACACACACACACACACACACACACACACACAGTTTGTTTGCTGTTGCATTTGTGCTGTTGCCAGTGTCTTCTGTCTGTGTTGTCCGTTTTGTCTTACAATGTTTTTTTTGTTCTTTTATTTTTTTATCCCATCCCTGTAGGAGGCCTTTTGCCTCTTGCCATGCCGTCATTGTAAATAACAATTTGTTCTTAATTGACTTGCCTGGTTAACCCTTGTGTTGTCTTAAGGGTAAAAAATTACCCGCCGCTATGTTTAAACAGCAGAAGAAAAACCCCTAAATTATATTTTTTCAACTTGAAATTTTCCTAGTGTGACCCCAACATTAGAAAAAGTGAAACATCGCCTTCGTTCATATTTCCATGAAAGCTGTACACCAGCAGGGTACAAAGATTGTCTTAGGGTCCTTTTTGACCCGGCAGTCATAAAATAATTTACACACCACAAAAACCACAAAGACAAACACACACACACACAATGAGACATTCAGATTATGATGTCCAACAATGTATGAAGCAACTGCAGATTGCTCCTTTAAATAAAGTGGGGAATTTTCAGGAATTGCTTTTAACGACCCATATGTTCAATCCATATGTTTAAGATGGCAAAGTTCATACTTCTGTCACATGCCATAATGCTCAGTTAGGAAGTTAGGAAGCCAAACTGTTCAGAATAATCCCTCATGTCAACAAGCTATAAAAGACAGTGACGCAAACCAATGGAGAGGCAGAGTAGCAGACGCTTCATGTTGGCATTCAGAGTCAATATAAACCCTACTTCCTTCCTGTTTGTGAAATTGGCTTCGATGATTGGATATCTGGGCAGGGGGGCTGGGTTCCTAGGAAACAGGAGCCAGCATCACAGCAGGGGTCAGGACACTGAAAGCCACCAAAAAGGGGGCAGAGGTGCAGGGTGATGGTTTACTGGGGAACAGCCAATCACTTCCCTTGGAGCGGTAAATAGTGAATTTGAAAAAACATCATGTCCCAATAGAATATTGTCGATGAAGTTGTTTTTGTCTTGTCTGTGCTCACTCACCACTCACTTCCATTTTCCTACGTCACTTTTCTGTTTTGGTGCGTTTGTTTTTCTGTGGTTGTCTAGTGGCTCTGGATCCTGGATGGTGCTCACATTGTTCAGCTGTATTCCTGTTATAACAAACAAACAAACTATCCTTCTCTCTCCCTGTCTCTCTCTCTCTCTTTCTCTTTCTCTTTCTCTTTCTCTCTCTCTCTCTCTCTCTGTCTACACTATCTTTCTCTCTGTGTCTTACTCTCCATGTCTCCTCATTTACTTCCACCAAGGTCATGGCAAGGACAGTAACTTGTCAATCTCTCCTCTTCTTCCCTCTCCTTCTCTCACATCATTTCACATCTTACACTACACTGTCACAGCCTTGTCTCTGCACCTCTCTCTCTCCTTACTTATGTTGCCAATATTTCTCTACTTGCACTTTTTCTTTCTTTGTTTGTGTCTCCTCTTCCATTCCTCCTGTGCCAGTGTTTATCTTCACAGTTCCCCCTCAGTCTGCATCCAGTTTTCTCGTTATCCTTCCTGCCCCCAACTTTTCATCCCCCTCTCATTGAAGTACTGTCAAATGCTTCATGAATATATGAAAAGGGCACCATACATCTCAGTTCCTCCCTCTTTCTCTCTCTCTCTGCCTCTCCCTCTCTCTGCCTCTCTCTCTCTCTCTCTCTCCCTCTCTCGCTCTCTGCCTCTCTCGCTCTCTCTCTCTTGCTCTCTGCCTCTCTCTCTGCCTCTCTTTCCCTCTCTTGCTCTCTCTCTCTGCCTCTCTCTCCCTCTCTCGCTCTCTCGCTCTCTGCCTCTTTTTCTCTCTCTCTCTGCCTCTCTCTCCCTCTCTCGCTCTCTCTCTCGCTCTCTGCCTCTCTCTCTCGCTCTCTGGCTCTCTGTCTCGCTCTCTGGCTCTCTCTCTGACTCTCAATTAAATGTTTTATTTCGATTTAATTTCAATTTAAAGGGCTTTATTGGCATGGGAAACATATGTTGACATTGCCAAAGCAAGTGAAATAGATAATAAACAAAAGTGAAATAGTGCTATCTGCTGGGGTGTCTGTGGTAGTGCTATCTGCTGGGGTGTCTGTGGTAGTGCTATCTTCTGGGGTGTCTGTGGTAGTGCTATCTTCTGGGGTGTCTGTGGTAGTGCTATCTTCTGGGGTGTCTGTGGTAGTGCTATCGCCTGGGGTGTCTGTGGTAGTGCTATCTGCTGGGGTGTCTGTGGTAGCGCTATCTGCTGGGGTGTCTGTGGTAGTGCTATCTGCTGGGGTGTCTGTGGTTGCACTATCTACTGGGGTGTCTATGGTAGCACTATCTGCTGGGGTGTCTGTGGTAGCGCTATCTGCTGGGGTGTCTGTGGTAGCGCTATCTGCTGGGGTGTCTGTGGTAGTGCTATCTTCTGGGGTGTCTGTGGTAGTGCTATCTGCTGGGGTGTCTGTGGTAGTGCTATCTGCTGGGGTGTCTGTGGTAGTGCTATCGCCTGGGGTGTCTGTGGTAGTGCTATCGCCTGGGGTGTCTGTGGTAGTGCTATCTGCTGGGGTGTCTGTGGTAGTGCTATCTGCTGGGGTGTCTGTGGTAGTGCTATCTTCTGGGGTGTCTGTGGTAGTGCTATCTGCTGGGGTGTCTGTGGTTGCACTATCTGCTGGGGTGTCTGTGGTAGCACTATCTGCTGGGGTGTCTGTGGTAGCGCTATCTGCTGGGGTGTCTGTGGTAACTAGAGGCATGTCTCGTTATCTCCCAGTGGCCAGTGTGTAGAGGGGAACCCTAGAGGTGTGTGTTTGCCACGACCACCAAGGTGAGAGAAAGGAGAGGAGACAGCTATACAGGAGACAAGTAAACTGGATCTGGAAATAACATTGTGAGAAGTTCACATTACAGCCTGCATGTCCTCCTCCGAGAAATGATTGTATTTATTTTTGCAGTTCCATTAAATCTCTCTGGTATTCTGTCACTATGTCAGTGAGGTGGTCAGGAGAAAGAAAACATTTGGAGAGGAGAGAGACAAATGTTTGTTGAGGTGTATCATTAATCTGAAACGAGGTGAGGAGGAGAGAGCAATGGAGATGGATAGAAATGGTCTTTGTAAACAGAAGAAAAGAAGAGTGAAAGTAATGGATAGAAGGAGAGGGTGAGAGGCAGAGAGATAGTCTGGAGTATTTGAAGAGTAGACTGATAAATTAGGACAGAGAGGGACTTTGTGAGAAAAAGGTAATTGACAGCGAGACAGAAAAAGGGCTCGATGTGTATTGTTCACAGATTTCAAAGTGTTTTTGACACCCTGGGTTGACTCCTCCTGTCAAATGTTGAAATTGCCCCAAACGTAAAATTGAGAAGGTTAAGGTTTGGGATAGGGTTAAAACATCAAGTTTAAGCACGGATCTCCTCTGGGCCCCGACGGACAGGACGGAAATGGATTCGGAAGAGCAGGAGGAGGCGAGTTTGATAAGGACTCACCCCGTTCCTGTACAAAGGACCGAAGACAGCCTTTTAACAAAGTGACTTTTTAACATGTTTTTCATGTCTTAAAATGTTTAATTTTTGTTAAATCATTTATACATATTTTAAATGGCTTTTACAGAATTGGATGTTTTACATTAAAAAGTACTCTTATTTATGGCTGTTTTATTGGTTTTAACAACATATACTTTTTAACAAACTTATTTGTAATATTCAAATGCTGTGTTTTATTATTTTATGCTGTTTTTATGTGTATAAAATTATGTGCAAAAATATATGAGCTGTTTTAAAGGAAATAAACAATAAAACAAAAAAGAATTTAACAAAAAAAAACTAATTCCAAATAAGGTTTGGGTTAGAGTTAAAAAAAACATTTTAAAAACAAATGTCCACCACTGGGATTAAACACACAACCATGTGATCCAGAGTGATAGGATCACACCGTCCGCCACCGCTATCACCATAGCAGAAACCCAAGCCTACCTGATGGTAACAGTGCTCACTGTTGCCCCTAGTGGTCGGGTTTTAAAGGAATTTCCTGACGACCTCAGGACATGTATAGACGTCCAATTTCGAAGTCACTCTTGAGGAATCTGCATGGTACGCTACAGCCCCACGAGAAGGCTGAAGTTCATGTTTCATTAATACAGCGCAGCATGTAGGGAGAGAGGAGGCCGGGCCACCTCAGTTAAATTAGAGGAAATGTGTTGAACAAATTCTATGCAGGGTAATAATGACAGACCTGAGACCTCCAACACCTAACACTGTCCCTGGACACCACCACTACTGATCCTGGACCAGTCTGTATCAGACCTACAACACCTAACACGGTCCCTGGACACCACCACTACTGATCCTGGACCAGTCTGTATCAGACCTACAACACCTAACACTGTCCCTGGACACCACCACTACTGATCCTGAACCAGTCTGTATCAGACCTTAAACAACCAACACCGTCCCTAGACACCAGCACTACTAATCCTGGTCCAGGGACAAACCTCAACAAACTCAACAAGCAACAGTGGGAGTAAAAGTCAAAGGGACAGTCTGCCATGAGACATTTGTGTTTCTGTCTGTCTGTCACACAATACTACCACCACCAGATACTCTAACATAACATTGTTAGACTGCAAAATATATATACTGTCTACAGAGTATAGGGGGTCTGTGTGGCTGGTACAGAAATAGACAAAATAATGTATGTACTTTAATTAACTTCTTATGGCTGCAATCCCATTAACGGGATGATATGACAACAGCCAGTGAAAGTGCAGGGCGCCAAATTCAAACAACAGAAATCTCAAAATTAAAATTCCTCAAACATACATGTATCTTATACCATTTTAAAGGTAATCTTGTTGTTAATCCCACCAAAGTGTCCGATTTCAAATAGGCTTTACAGCGAAAGCATCACAAACGATTATGTTAGGTCACCGCAAAATCACAGACACACACAGTCATTTTTCCATCCAAAGACAGGAGTCACAAAAAGCAGAAATAGAGATAAAACCCATCACTAACCTTTGATGATCTTCATCAGATGACACTCATGGGACTTCATGTTACACAATACATATATGTTTTGTTCAATAAAGTTCATATTTATATCCAAAAACCTCAGTTTGCCTCCACAATTTCCGGAGAAATTGCAGAGAGCCACGTCAAATAACATAAATACTCATAAACTTTGATGAAAGATACATGTTTCACATAGAATTGAAGATACACTTGTTCTTAATGCAACCGCTGTGTCAGATTTCAAAAGCTTTCCGGCAAAAGCACAATATTCAATAATCTGAGAACAGCGTTCAGCCACAAAAGGAAGCCATACAGTTACCCGCCAAATTGTGCAGTCAACAAAACTCATAAAACCATTATAAATCTTCACTTACCTTTGCTGATCTTTGTCGGAAGGCACTCCCAGTACTCCCACTTCCACAAGAAATGTTCGTTTTGTTCGGTAATGTCCATAATTTATGTCCAAATAACTATTTTTGTTAACGTGTTTGGTAAACAAATCCAAAGTCAGGAAGCGCGTTCACTAAAAGCAGACGAAATGTCAAAAAGTTCCGTAACAGTCAGTAGAAACATGTCAAACGATGTATTGAATCAATCTTTAGAATGTTTTTAACATAAATCTTCAGTAACGTTCCAACCGGAGAATTACATTGACTTCAGATGTGCGATGGAACAGAGCTCCCTCTCGTGTGAACGCTCATGGTCAGAGCATGGTCAGGTCATGATAGACCTTACTCAATCCCCTCTCATTCGCCCCCCCTTCACAGTAGAGGCATCAGACAAGGTTCTACAGACTGTTGACATCTAGTGGAAGCCGTAGGAAGTGCAAATTCATCCATATCCCACTGTGTATTCAATAGGGTCTTGGTTGAAAATCGACCAACCTCAGAATTCCCACTTCCTGTTTGGATTGTTTCTCAGGTTTTTGCCTGCCATATGAGTTCTGTTATACTCACAGACATCATTCAAACAGTTTTAGAAACTTCTGAGTGTTTTCTACCCAATACAAATAATAATATGCATATATTAGCAACTGGGACTGAGGAGCAGGCAGTTTACTCTGGGCACCTTTCATCCAAGCTACTCAATACTGCCCCTGCAGCCATAAGAAGACAATCTGATCTGTTTGTTATACAGTTTCAGTGTTGCTGTGTAGCTGAGCTGTGCTGTGCCTCTCCCTGTGCGACACTGAAATTGGTCCCTGCGGTGTGTGCTTGGAAGTCCGGTGTCACAGCCATTTCATTCCCTTTGTCCCCTGCGGCTTGTCTCTCCTCCCTAAAGTGAATATATCCTGCTGATATTTGTCTTTGATCAGAAATAGATGCGCGACAGGACCAGGGGAGAGGGGAGGCAGAGCCACGATCAAAAGATACAACTATACACTTCTTCCATTGACTGAGATGAGATCTGATTACTTTGACAGATTCACTTATTGGAGAATTAAATTATGGTTGATTGTGTGCATGTATTTGTGCGTGTGTGTGTGTGTGCGTGCGTGCGTGCGTGCGTGCGTGTGAGAGAGAGAGCAAAAGAGAGAGAGAGAGATACAGGATTGTGAGAAATACACATACCGCATTGCATGTGTTACTGTGTGGGTGAAATATGGGGATAGCCTAATGGTATGTTGTACAGGAAGAACTAATTATGCTTCTGTCAGCAGGTGTCAGCCATACAGGCCTGTGTGTGTATGGGTGTATGTGTGTGTATGCCAGTGTTTGTGTGTGTACGTGTGAATGTTTTTATGCCTGGGTGTGCCTGTGTGTGTAACCTCTGATTACCTGCTATATTTAGATTAGAAACTAATTTAACTGGCGTTTCATTGTTGTGTTTGCTTTGAATCTCTGACAAGTTGTTGTTTCCAGTGTCTATTTATTGTGGTTCCTCCTTTTCTGAGAATGGAAAAAGAGAAAATTGCATCAAGGACTATTAGCTGCACCATGGAGGGCTGT
Organism: Salvelinus alpinus; assembly: GCF_045679555.1. Taxonomy (NCBI): domain Eukaryota; kingdom Metazoa; phylum Chordata; class Actinopteri; order Salmoniformes; family Salmonidae; genus Salvelinus; species Salvelinus alpinus. Next base: position 49,503,638 of record NC_092086.1, read on the forward strand.
AGTTGGTAATTGCCCATTTTAAAAAGCACCAACATGTAAAGTTCATAGGAGCATATAAAATCTGGTGTCAAATGAAAGCTAAGACTATATTTGAGAAATGAAGGCATATACACATTAAATCCAATTAGCATAATACAAAAATCCCCATAAAAATCCATCCGTTTAAGCTTGAGACATCTGTTCTTTTTTCATTGGATGTGTCTCGATCCACTGCATCTGCCTATGTCGCACTTCCCCATCTGCGGTGAAAGATAACAGAGCTAGAGTAGTGTTGGTCAGACCATGAGGCATCCCGAAAACTGGTCTTCTCACAAAGCGTCTGAATGGTGGCCTACAAACAACTATGACCACTCCGTGCAAAGGTGAGACTCTCACGGACATGTACATGCGTGTTATTTTGCTCTAGGACCCCCACAGGCCTCACAAGACTTGTCTGAAGTTCCCCCGGTACCAGTTGAAAAAATTAATGGAAGTACACTACTTCCAATTTTTGTATATGGAGATTACATGGCTGTATATATATATTTTGGGGGGAGGGGGGGATACTTCAAGGGGTCTTAAAATTCCAAATCAAATTGCAAAATGATCCTTGGTATGACCTTCTTAAAACAATTCCACATAGCTTAGTAGAAGCCCCCCACCCCCCTCAACAAAAGTCAGTCATGGAATTTCAGCAGTTGAATTGTCTACAGTGGGAAATCATAGTAGTCACAAACCACAATTGGGTTCACAAGTTTGGACAACACAGCACAGTAGAGCAGAGTAAAGAAAAGTAGAGTTCAGTACAGTACTGAACTATCACAATTCCGTTATTGTGGAATTTCCCAGTTGTATTGAGTTGAACACTCAATTCCATTTAAGAGACAGCAGAGAGAGAGAGAGAGAGGGAGAGAGGGAGAGAGGGAGAGAGGGAGAGAGAGAGAGAGAGAGAGAGAGAGAGAGAGAGAGAGAGAGAGAGAGAGAGAGAGAGAGAGAGAGAGAGAGAGAGAGAGAGAGACAGAGAGAGAGAGAGAGAGACGGGGCACTGCTTTTTCTGTCTCTAATCACTCACTATAATGAACTAGAGATAAGGAGAGGGGAAATGTACTATACTGTATAAGCACAAGATAATAACGATGACACAACACTACTGAAGTCCCAGTGAGATGGACACTTTGACTTTAACCTTGTAGGTCTAATGAGTGTGTTGTGTGTCCGTGTACATGTGTTTGCAGTTACGTGTCTCCGTATGTGTATTGGAGAAAGTCGTATCAGTTCATACCTTCTCCTCCCTTTTAGCTTTGTCCTCTCACTCCTCTCATTCCTTCTTGTCCTCTGGCGTTTGATCTGCTCTCCCTCCTCCTCTGTTCCATTTTCACGGCCCCTTTCTTTGGTGCTGAAACGTTTCTTCTGGTGAATGCAGAGCCCTGTGATCAAGTCAGTGTCCTCAAGTCCTCCATTTTGTCCTTGTCCTCAAGTCCTCCATTTTGTCAGTGTCCTCAAGTCCTCCATTTTGCCTGTGTCCTCAAGTCCTCCACAAACACGCACACGCACGCATGCACGCTCACACACACACACACACACACACACACACACACACACACACACACACACACACACACACACACACACACACACACACACACACACACACACACACACACACACACACACACACACACACACACACACACACACACACACACACACACACTCTAAAGCAACAGTGTGGAGGCTGAGAGAATAGGAGCAAATGTGAAAGTTAAAAAAGAGTGTTAAAGACAAACAACATGCCACACCACACCAGATGATGCGCCATCCGCCAGTTTGTCCAGGCTCTCCAGCATCTAGGACAGGACAGAACAGACACAAGCACACAAACAAGCTATTCGTCTGTCCAGCCAGTCAGTGCCAAAAGGTTGTCAGACAGTGATGGTAACAACCGCATGAGGCTTTTTGAATAACGATTTCAGACATTTATTCAGGGGCCACAAACAATGTGTGCCACCCTGAGGACCAGTCTGTCTGTGTGGGGCTGGCCAGTACTAACATCACCGTGCAATGTCTCAGACACAACCAGATTCATAAAGCCCGATAATTGCCACTCGCTGTCTGTTTAGTACCTTTAGAGTCACACATTAGCCGAGTTGAGCCTGAACAGCGTCAGGAGATGAGCTATTATTAATGAATAATTTCATATTCAGTGCCCTCTCCTCTCCTCTCCTCTCCTCTCCTCTCCTCTCCTCTCCTCTCCTCTCCTCTCCTCTCCTCTCCTCTCCTCTCCTCTCCTCTCCTCTCACACCCTCCTCTCCTCTTGCTCCCCCTACTCCTCCCCCTCTTCTCATCACCTAATGTGTCGGGGTGAATATAGATGAAGGCTTAACGGAGAACTCCTTTCAATAACTCCGATCACAAGCCCCATAACTATGAACAAGAGGGAGTGAGTCAGTCGTTCACAGTCAACAGTGATGAATCAGAGAAAGAGAGGGAGAAGGGAAGAGAGAGAGCGAGGAAGGGAGAAAGAAGGCTGATGTGAAGGAGAGAAACAGACATTGAGAGAGAAGAGGGAGAGACTGAATGAGACAAAGTGAGGGATGATATGAGTGAGAGTGTGTCTGTGAGTGTCTGTTGGAACGAGACCAGGGGCGCAACTTTCACTGGGGACAGGGGTGGGGACATATTCCGAAATTGCATTTTTGCCCCCCCCCCCCACAGTTTTATCATTGGAATGTGATACAACACGAGTCAATTGTGTGCTTTAGGACCATGCGGACACTGCCTCCAAGTGGTTAGGTAGGCTGTTTGGAGTGTCTATCCGACTGGACAAAAAATATATATGTCCCCCCCACTTCTAAAACCAAAGTTGCGCCCCTGTACGAGACAGTGTGGGAGGAATTGAATAACATCAGTGTGAGAGACAGGCAGACAGAGACTAAAAACAGAGGAGAGAGGTGGAATTGTTTAACTACAAGTTTCTGTCCAGTCGTCCCCCACAGCAGAGTAACACAGTTCATCAGTTGGAGGAGGACACAGAGGGCCTTGACTCACAACAGATGGGAAGCAGGGCGTCACAGTAAAGTGCTTATAGAAGCTGGTGAGCCAATGATGATGAATTACTACTGTAGTGGTGGCTCTTTTGGGTCAGGACAGAAACTTACACTGAGTTTTCAGAAACTCCACCCAAAAACTATCTTTTGGTATTTGTTTCATTAGCCCATTGTTGACATTGTCCTAAAATGTTTTGCTTTTCAGCAATCAAGTTTTCAAGAAATGTAACTTTCAAAATACAGAAGTCAACCATATATGATGCATTTTGGGGATGATTTCTGTATTTATAATGTTTTTGGTATTTTAACCCCTTTTTCTCCCCAATTTCGGAGTTGCGAAGGTCGAATCATGCGTTCTCCGAAATATGACCCTCCAAACAAAGTTTCTTAACACCCGCTGGCTTAACTCAGAAGCACCAATGTGTCAGAGGAAACATCGTTCAACTGACGACCGGAAGCCTGCAGTTTCCCGGCCCACCAAAAGGAGTTGCTAGAGTGCGATGAGCCAAGTAAAGCCCTCCCCTAACCCGGACGACCCTGGGGCAATTGTGCGCAGCCCTATGGGACACCCGGTCACAGCCGGATGTGACACAGCCTGGGATCGAACCCGGGTCTGTAGTGACACCTCAAGCACTGCAATGCAGTACCTTAGACCACTGTGCCACTCGGGAGGCCAATTTCTGTTTGGACTAATGAAACAAATACCAAAAGATTGTTTTTGGGTGGAAATTTTCCTTTAAGATCAACTGCTCTTTCCATGACATACACTGACCAGGTGAATCCAGGTGAAAGCTATGGTCTCTCCCTCTCCCTCCCCTCCCGGAGGACCTGAGCCCTGGGACCATGTCTCAGGACTACCTGGCCTGATGACTCCTTGCTGTTCCCAGTCCACCTGGTTGTGCTGCTGCTCCAGTTTCAGCTAATCTGCCTGCGGCTATGGAACCCTGACCTGTTCACCGGACGTGCTACCCTGTCCCGGACCTGCGGTTTTCAACTCTCTCTCACTACTGCACCTGCTTCTCGAACTCTGAATGCTCGGCTATGAAAAGCCAACTGACATTTACTCCTGAGGTGCTGACCTGTTGCACCCTCTGCAACCACTGTGATTATTATTATTTGACCCTGCTGGTCATCTATGAACGTTTGAACATCTTGGCCATGTACTGTTATAATCTCCACCAGGCACAGCCAGAAGAGGACTGGCCACCCCTCAGAGCCTGGTTCCTCTCTAGGTTTCTTCCTAGGTTCCTGCCTTTCTAGGGAGTTTTTCCTAGACAACATGCTTCTACATCTGCATTGCTTACTGTTTGGGGTTTTAGGCGGGGTTTCTGTACAGCACTTAAAAATATATATGTTTTATTACATTTAACCTTTATTTAACTAGGCAAGTAAGTTAAGAACAAATTCTTACTTACAATGACGGCCTACTTTGTGACATTGGCTGATGTAAAAAGGGCTTTATAAATACATTTGATTGATTATTAATGTCACTTGTTAAATCCACTTCAATCAGTGTAGATGAAGGGGAGGAGACAAGTTAAAGAAGGATTTCTAAGCTTGAGGCATGGATTGTTTATGTATGCCATTCAGAGGGTGAATGGGCAAGACAAAAGATTTAAGTGCCTTTGAATGGAGTATGGTAGTAGGTTTTTCATGCTCAACAGTTTCCCATGTGCATCAATAATGGTCCACCAACCAAAGGACATCCAGCCAAATTGACACAACTGTGGGAAGCATTGGAGTCAACATGGGCCAGCATCCCTGTGGAAGGCTTTCGACACCTTGTAGAGTCCATGGCCCGACAAATTGAGACTGTTCTGAGGGCAAAAAAACTCTACGATATTTGGTGTTCTTAACTCAGTGTATGTTTTCACCTTAGGTGTAGTAAACTATCTTGGCCTTAAGATCGGGTTTTGCACAGGCAAGCAAACTTTCTTCAGATAGCCTTCCATGCAGCCTTCTATCTAGCTTAGTAGGGTTCCCAGCCTAGCTTTGCCCTATCACGCTCACAGAAATCCGAAGATCAATTGGTACAGTGGACAGCCTGTTTATTCCCCTTGGGAGACGTGTCCATGCATACATGCCATTCATTCATTTTGGTTTGTAAGTTATGAACAAACATGAACCCATTAGGACTCCCAAAACCAGAGGATGTTTGACAGTCAGTGACATAACATAGAGCTTGTGATTAATTTCTTTTGAGGTGAGGATTTCACTTGTTCACACTTTATTTGGATTGTCTGGATTCTCCATCTGTAGATACTCTGCAGATGGCCATACTATCAACAAACTATCTGTTGATAAGCAACTGCTTGCTAAGGTTACAGTTAGGGTTAGGTTTAGAATAAGGGTTAGGGTAACGTTAAGGTTAGGGTTAGTAGATAGTTAGTTGAAATGTTACTGATAGTTTGTAGAGCATCTACAGATGGACTATCCAAATAAAGTGTTACCTTTCACTCTGATATGAAGCATCCTCTGGAACCTCTCTCCCTCCCTCCGTCTCTTTCCACCCCCCCACTCTCTTCCTCTCTCTTTACCTCCACTTCTCTCCCTCTCTGGCCTGTCAGATCTCTTCCTTTCAGCAGCCTCGTTGTAAACTAGGAAATGACATCACAACTCCTTACTATTTGTGTTCCTTGTATAAGCATCAAAATACTTAGCCCCTATATTTGCGTTTGTGTGTGTGACTGTGTGTGGGTGGGTGCCATTAAGTACTGTTTCACTCAGCATGCCTGCCTCCATGCTCTGCTCCTTATACACTAATTAGGCAGATGATGGCTACTACAGGCAGACAAGAGGACACCAAAAGACCACTGCTGCTGTAACACAACTCTGCCAGCGAGGGTGCCCACACCACACATTCACACACTTATACACACAGGCATGTACACATACACACACACACACACACACACATACACACACACACACAAGCACACACACACACACACACACACACACACACACACACACACACACACACACACACACACACACACACACACACACTAGAGAAAGGCCAGATTGCAGTCATTGGCAGTCATAGAAGTAGGCCCCATTTCAGTAAAGCTTTTGTTATCCCTATACTTAAACAAGGAGTCTGGAATACCATTGTCTTTTCCAAACCTACTGGATTTCTGCACACTATCCTACCCTGCAAAATGAAGTGTAGGGGTTCTTTCACAAAAGAAAGAGATGTGTTGGAGGAGAACACAGTGCAGGTATTGTTGTACTTGTCGTGTATTTGAGGTTTAAAAAGGCTTCTGAAGTTTGGAATTTCCACAAATAAACGTCAGACTTGATTTTCCCTTGTGAAAAATGTATCAACCCATTTAACAATGACTATTTATTATAATCCACATAATAAATCACATTTCCTGTTGCTGCGGGATTATTGTCCTGCTGTAGCAAACTGGCTCAAATTAAGATCCTACATCTGTAGAGTGGAAGTGAGTGACAATGATGGAGTGAGAGTGAAGTGAGAGCAAAGAGGACATGATGCTGGTATTTAAGAGTAAAGTGGCTAGACGAGGGAGAATGAGAGCAGAGACAGTTACTCACACAACACCAGAGTTTCAGTCAGGGGTAAAGTTTTTTTTATTGAGGCATGTGTTCTTCCAGTGATATTAACTAAGGCTATATCCGCACACACACTAAAAACATACACTTACTGTGCAGAGCCTCGTTTCCCAGAGCCTTCATCTTGATAGATCATCGTTAGAAAGTTCTTACGATGTCTCTTTATTAGCCGAGGTGTTTTCCCAGAGCCTTCGTTAGTAACGTGGCTCTTAAAAACCTTTGCAGACCACTCGTGCCCAAAGTGCCCTTTTGCGTCACTTTATTCACAGATCTCTGCTAAACATAGAATCAAGATGTTTAGGCTATCTGTCTGACTGTGACAACTTCAAAACGAAGTTAACTACAAATACAAAGTTACCAAAGTATTTGTTACAAACAGGTCAAGGATACAATTATGCTTCAAATGAAAAGCGAGATGACTGCTTTAAAAGACACATAGAATACATGGCCTATATAGGCTATTTCAATCAGACTGAAATTAATGTAATGTTCAATCAATTGAGTTCTATTTTTCTACAATTTTTGCCTCGATGTGTTTCATGATGTGTGACAACACTTGCGCAATGATGGGCCCACTCTGTGATTTAGTGCATTGTTATTGGGGAAGCATAATAAGCCGCATCAATAGCCTATTTGCAGCCATAGTGTAGGTGGTAATATCTCATAGGAGGTGATCCATTGTCAGGATTGTGGGATAATTATAATTATAATGTTAAGGTCAGATTAGAATGGAGAAAGCTGATTTGAGAGTGCTGCTTTTATTTTGATCCAATCAGTATCGACACATGGTCTAACGACGCAAACGTTATGCCTCGCTACATTCTTGTTTGGGAAACACTCTTAAAGGGCGACTGCACTTCCTAATTTGGCCTCGTTTTAGATTTGATTCGTTAATAAATGCTAGCGGCCATGACTGAATTCAAACGTGAGTTGGTTCCGGGGTGTGGTTTAATGTGGGTGTCTTGTGTGTTCGCAGGTGGGAATAGTTAGCCAAATTATTTAGCCAATTAGCTTCAGCTGGCTGGTGTGCGGTCGGGGCGAAGATTGGTTTGGCTTTGTATAGCGTATCTCTGGGGATAGTTAGGGATGTCATTGAATTACACAATGTAAATGGGACAATAATTTCATGTGCGTATTTTTTGGTTGTCTTAGTAGCTCTTTCATGCAGCCAAATTACCTAGTGGCCTCATGAGTGGAATGTTATTCATATTTTTCATAATTTCATAATTAAATCAACATTATAAAAAAAAAAATACTGCCGAAAATCTGGTGTTTCTATGTCAAACAGTTTTGTTATATTTCAGTATTCTGTGATGTAAATAAAGTGTAATATTGGGATGCAAACTCAAAATGGAATACATTTCAACTATATCTGACTAGGTCAAGGTATTTTAAAGCCCATAGCCATGTGTGTGAGGTGTATACTTTGTTTCAAAGTAGATTTTTAAGACTACCAAGAAACACTCCGTGTAACCCTGATTTAGCCCACTGCAGTAAAAGGTTAAATGCTTTCAATACTTGTATATACATTTTTATTGGTTGAGGTTTTTAAGTCATTCAAATTTGGAGCTATTAACGTTTTAATGTCCCAATATTGTGTAATTTACTGATGGTCCCTAACTTGCCCCATAGGGATATTGACCATGGGCATTATGATCGAGTGCAGGTCGAGTGCAGCGTCGCTTTGAATATATGAGTACTTGTGTGCTGCCAGCAGGATAAAAAATAAAATAAAAACACAGAAAACTGTTACTGTACCCTATCATCCCGCAAATCTGTTTTGGACGAGACTGACTTTATGACCAAAATTACAGAGGCAGTAGCTCTTTAAAAAAATTGATTCGTAAATAACGATGCATCTGGTAAAATCATCGTAATGCTTAAGTTACATCGCAACTGGGAAACGAGGCCAGGGCCTGTACATAGAAATGCTACACGAAGAGCGAATCAAACAGGGTCCACAAAGGGTGACAGACTCTGTCTACATGAACCCTACCGGAAATGTACATCTTGTGTGAAAATTCGGTAAGGAATAAGCTAACAAACAATTCCTCCAGCTGTACACCCAGTGACTGGGTATAGCTTCTGGTTTGGCACTGTGAGGACCAGAGAAGTCCTTGCTATACATAGGAACACATGGCCCCAGCGGAAGGGAAAAAAACAACATTCATCACAGTCTGTGACACATCATCCATCCACAGACAGAGGATATAGACTCAAAGATGATCATATTACAATGCACTATGTGAGGAACAAAACATGAAATAATGGGTGTGTTCGTAAATTCACTCATTCTATCTAATTCACTCATTCTATCTACTCTGATTTCAGAGCACTCTCGTCTGAGTGTGCCAGAGCGCAGAATATAACTGATGAATTTACGAACGCTCAACACCCGTTGAATATGGCTGGTGTCAGTAAACGTCGTCAAAGAAAGCGCAATTAAATTGTTGCCAGCAGCACAGTTACAGTCACAAAACGCTCTGGATAACATGAAAACAGCCTAACCAGCTCTGCTAGGTCGAGTAAACTGGTCCGAGTGAGGTGCTCTCTCATTTGTTTCTGGAAGTAGCTAGCAAGTTAGCTTGGGTACTGGACTGCCTTTATGAGGTCTGAACGCCCGAATCAAGCCTCCTCCTCCGCCAGCTCCTCCAGTGTGAGCGCTGAACGCTCAGAGAGCGTAACGCTCTGAATTTACGATCGGACAATCTGACCAACAATCTGAATTTACGAACGCCCAGAGCGCACTCTGGCACTCCAGATTGAATTTACTAACGCACCCAATATGTTCATCACCATACTTCTTTAACTCTCCAGATGGCTAACTGTATATACTGTATTCTTATATTACAGGAAGCGGGAGGGGACATGTTATTAATGCCACCAGTGTAACAGCTACGTGCTGCAACTCAGCAAGTAGATAGATATCTGTCTAAATCAATAAATAATCAATACATTATGGAAACATTGAAATCCAACCCATTATCCTATCATTAATCATGCTTACATGTACAATACAGCAGTCCAGCTACCCCTCCCACTAGCAGCAAAAGTGCCCAATAGTGTCAGAGACAGAGGGAAAGAGAGAGGGGAATGGAGAGAGAGAGAGAGAGAGAGAGACTGACATTTGATCCATGTTGAATTGGTCAGCCATAGACAAAGAAACCTGCATAGAGACACATTGATTTATGATGGTTCTACACCTGGGTCAACCCCTTTTGTCTAAGTCTCTCCATATCCCTCGCTCCCTGTCCCTCAGACTAGCGGAACCATGTCCGGTTGTCACACTTACAAGGTCTGTTCATGTGGTTTTCCAGCCGACTGGCTCTTGGCTGTTGTTTGTTTACCAGCGGTGGACCAAACAGACGAGCCAAAAGACACGAACACACTTCCCAAGTCTTCCACGGCTCCTCAGTGCCCGTCTGCTAAATTGGCCAGAAAATTGAAACTAATTTAGAGCAGTTTAAAAAATGGTGTTGTTGCTCCATTTGTTTCTTTTTTTAGCAATGGCTCTATTCATAGATGTTTTCTACAGTCTAGGCTATTCAAACACTACTGAGAGAGAGAGAACAAAAAACATTGAAGTATTTATGTAAGTATTCACCGCCCCAATCTAATTGAATATTTTGTATTTTTTTTAAATAAATAGGACCTAGATAAACAGATTTTCTGAAGTGTTTGATTGATTTGCCAGCTGTACAATAGAATGACGGGGCTTACATCCATGACCTTCTGGAACCTGTCAAGTGCGAGGTCGAATGTCAGTGAGTCAGCCGGTGAGTCAGGATCTGAGAGAGTGTGTGTCGAAATAAACCTAGTTTGTCCTGTCCTCTGCTGGCTGTCTGGTCTGACCAGGGTGTACTCTGCCCATGTCGCCCGCCTGCCCGCCCATCCGTCCTTGCAGAGCAGTTAAGTTTTGTGCCAGTCTAAATCAAGCTGATGTCAAATCCCAGCCAAGGGACCAATGTGATAGCTGAGAAAGACGGAAGGAGAGAGAGAGAGAGACGAGAGAAAGAGAGATAGTGAAAGAGAGAGAGAGAAGGTGGACCAAATGAAAGGATGAGAGAAAATGCAAGCACCTACACCTACAACCATCACCAGTATCCTGAACATCTCGCTGACACCGGGCATTCAAACAAGTACATCCTTCAGCATGCAATTATCTCGTTCACGGTCACCTCTTAAATGAATTACTGTGATCATAGTAGGCGTCCATCTGTGATGATGTCATCAGGAGTGTGACGCTTGTTCTAGTTCATCAGAGAAAGAACAAATGTTTTCTTCCATGCAGTGTCCACGAACAGGAACCAGGAACTCCCACACACAACACAAGTACATCCTCCTGATGAAGGTAACGTATACTAATACTAGCTTCTGTTTGCTCCTAGCAGAACTCGGCTAGGTGTGCGCGCACGACTGTGCTCTCATACGCCCTTAAAGACCTTCATTTGAAAACACTACAGTTGACCAATTACAGACGAAAGGGCGTAGACGTCGGCTACCGAACTTCAACTTGCCCCAATACAAAATGTTGTGTGAGCGAACAGAAAAAACCTCCCGAACACCAAAACGAACAAAAACGGCACACATTTTAGTCATTATATATGCGCGAAACGGCGCGCCACGTTTCGACTGGATATTATGCGACGGCCTTAATCCTGCATTCTTCAGCCTCATGATATCCAGCCACAGAGGACAGTGAAAAATAACCGGTCAAATCACACACAGAGAGACCAGACTCACCAGACAGAAAATAGTCTCAAAGTTCCTTCCTTCCTGAGGGAAGTTATTGGAGTCCACAGCAGCCAGTCCTTCAGTCCTAAAACTCTTACCCTTGTGGAGTGGACTACAGACAAACCCAGTTCACTAATACACAAAGGTACATTAGAGCAGGAAAACATGAGGTATTGGAGGCTTAGATAGTCCTCCAAAACACCGAGGCCAACCCACTGTGGAAGGGAAACCAACCCTTTCAAGTCCGGGCTGTCAGCTACATTGGGGTGGAGGAGACAAGGTCAGCCAGCATAAGGCTGGGGCATCCTCCACATCACCTGGAATTCACAAGCTTAACTGTCACTGCTCCACACTCAGTTTAGTAGGGTGGTGGGCCTCACGATGGTGGTGTTGGAGGACCTCCGGACTGGCTGGTCCTCCTCAGGCCTTAAAGGGGTGTGTGGGGAGGTTACAGGGTGCTGGACAGAGAGAGACGGGGGGCTGGTGTTGAGACAGAGGTTAGATCTCCTCAATGGATTCAGCAGGGACCAGTCCTCTCTTCTTCCCACTGCTCAGCTTCAGGAAACCCTCACTGTCCTCACTCTTCCCCACACAGATCTGACAGAGAGGGAGAGAGAGAGAGAGAGAGAGAGAGAGAGAGAGAGAGAGAGAGAGAGAGAGAGAGAGACAGAGAGAGAGAGACAGACAGAGAGAGAGAGACAGAGAGAGAGGTCACGATCAGATGAGCTCCTGCATTTTTCAGCATTTTCTTTAAAAAAGATAGGTTTAGAGTTAGATAAACTTGGATTTTTTGTCAGGAACACATGCAGGATGCTACCCTCTACTACATAACCTTCACTTCAAATCAAAACTCAAAACCTACAACCTGATTTTGGACGGAATTACGGAATCACCTGAAAAGTTCACAACAACCAAGGTTTATAATTCTTTACAGCATATTCTCTGGAAAACAACAGAAACCTGAAAACACCACCCAACCTGGAACTGAGTGAGTAATGTTTAGTCTGAAACTATATTCTATTTCCAAAAGCCAAGAAGAAAAATACATGACATTACTTTATAAGGCCTGAATGGTAACATAATTCTTCCAAGCTTGATACAGCTTCAACTAGCACTGACGTGTCAAGTGAGAGGTGTCAAAGCACATTAGCCCAACAATGGCAGGAGAGTCGAATAGTCTACCCCAACCAAATGGAGAGGCCTTAGAAGCTGCCTCCCGCTGTTCAGAGGTAATTAAAATACATTACCCTGTGAGTGTTAAGAATGATAAGGCAAGAAAAGATCACAAAATGAAGCTCCTTATGGAAAATCAAGAGACACTTTTTGCTCTATTACAAAAATGGGAACATCAGCAACCTTATCTTCCACACAAACCATCCCCAGGCATGGCACAGTGCTATATTAGCACACTACCCCTCTGTCAAGAGAGGGGGGGTTAACGAGGGGTGGAAACTCAGGATTCTTGACAACGAGGACGAGGAGTCAGCTAATATAAATCTATATAAGTCTGGAACAGTAATGGTACAGGGCAACCCCAAACAGTTTCAGCTGGACTTTCATCTAATCAAAGAACTAGCCCAGCAGGAGAAGCTCTCCCTTGATAAAGATACCCCCACCCCAAGTGGGTCAGACCAGACCTCCTCACCATATAACCCCACAGACGAGCAACCCTCAGCAAACAGTCAACCTCCCAGTACAGAGCACTCCTCCCTCATTGAAATGAAGGATAAATTTACCCAGCTGGAGGTAAGGCAGGTGGAGCTGGAACAGCAGGTGATTACACTCCAGTCAGCACAGACCCATACAACAGTCCAGCACAACAACCCCTTAACCAGACCAGGAGAGCTGGAGGTGGAGAGAGACATATCTGCACTCTGTACAGTGGTGAGACAACTTCAACAGGAGAAAGAGCAGAAGCAGGAGCAGAACAAAGCACTAGAGGAGAGGATCAGACTGCTGGAGGAGAGGGAGAGGGGGATGGAGGAGAGGATCAGACTGCTGGAGGAGAGGTTGAGGGGGATGGCATGTGACAGAGAACAACCCACTAGGGAGGTGGCCATCCCCACAGAGACGCCAGCAGAACAACCCACCTCAGCACCCGACAAAAGTCTCGACACCACAGCAGAACAGTCCACACCAGACCCTGACCATAGAGTCGACATCACAGCAGAACAGACAAAAGAAAAACCCCAAGCCCAGCAGCTCTCACCCCCTCTGAGCACCCCCCCTGTCAGCCACCCCGATAGCCCTCCTGACAACCCCCCCACACCCACTGAGGACAAACACAAGACACAGATTTTTCTCCTTATGGACTCAAATGGGAAATATATAGAAGAAAAAAAACTTTTTCCCAAACACAGTGTGTCTAAACTCTGGTGTCCAAACACCCAGTGCGCCCTAGACCTTCTGTCTGAGGACAAACTAGGCTCACCTAGCCACATAATAATACACACAGGCACAAACGACCTGAGAGCACAGCAGGAAAGGGTGGCCACAGCACTGAAGGGAGTGATTGAAAAAGCTTCTTCTACTTTCCCCAACGCACAAGTGGTTATCTCCACCCTGCTACCACGAAAAGACTTCCACCCTGCTACAATACAGCGGGTAAACGCAAGCATTTCCCGTGACTGTGCCTCAAAACCAAATGTTTTTCTGGCCCACCACCCTGGACTTGAACAGCCTCTATGACCAGGTCCACCTCTACAAGGCAGCAGTGCCCACCTTTGCCCGGACTCTAAAGGACATCGCTCTCAAACGAAGCCCCAACACTCCACACAGGAGCAACAGATCAATAGACACCCCACCCAGACCAGCGAGACACCCTCCAAGACCTCCAGGACCCCCCCCTAGACCTACACACCCCCCCCACATCAACCATGCCCACACCCAATTTAGGCCCCCTCAGATCAGACCCATGCCACTCCTGCCCACCCCATGCACCCCACCCCCGCAAAGAGGGCATCAACATGGAAGTCACACATACGCCCAGGTAGTGAGCGGGCAAACAGGCCCAACCCCCACTCTTACACTCGCCCAAGCCAACGGCATGTACCAGATGCTCAGCAGGCTCTGCTCACACTTACTGGCCTGAGGCCAAACCCCGACCAACAACATTGGACACTTTATGGAACAAAAAGCCTTCACTATATCATCCTGGAATATCCAAGGTCTGAGGTCATCTGCCTTTGGCCTAAAGAGCAGGAACCCGGACTTCACCAAAGAAATCGGTAATGCAGACATTGTCATCCTGCAAGAAACATGGTATAGAGGAGACGGACCCACTGGTTGCCCTCTAGGTTACAGAGAGCTGGTAGTCCCATCCACCAAACTACCAGGTGTGAAACAGGGAAGGGACTCAGGGGGAATGCTAATTTGGTATAGAGCAGACCTAACTCACTCCATTAAATTAATCAAAACAGGAACATTTTACATTTGGCTTGAAATTCAAAAGGAAATTATCTTAACAGAGACAAATGTCCTCCTGTGTGCTACCTATATCCCCCCACTAGAATCCCCATACTTTAATGAAGACAGCTTCTCCATCCTGGAGGGGGAAATCAATCATTTCCAGGCCCAGGGACATGTATTAGTCTGTGGCGACCTAAATGCCAGAACTGGACAGGAACCTGACACCCTCAGCACACAGGGGGACAAACACCTACCTGGAGGTGACAGCATTCCCTCCCCCATATGCCCACCTAGGCACAACTATGACAACATAACCAACAAAAACGGGTCACAACTCCTGCAGCTCTGTCGCACGCTGGGTATGTACATAGTCAATGGTAGGCTTCGAGGGGACTCCTATGGTAGGTACACCTATAGCTCATCTCTTGGCAGTAGCACTGTAGACTACTTTATCACTGACCTCAACCCAGAGTCTCTCAGAGCGTTCACAGTCAGCCCACTGACACCCCTATCAGACCACAGCAAAATCACAGTCTACTTGAACAGAGCAATACTCAATCATGAGGCATCAAAGCCAAAGGAACTGAGTAACATTAAGAAATGCTATAGATGGAAGGAATGCAGTTTGGAAACCTACCAAAAAACAATTAGGCAACAGCAAATTCAATCCCTTTTAGACAACTTCCTGGGTAAAACGTTCCACTGCAATAGTGAAGGTGTAAACTTGGCAGTAGAAAATCTTAACAGTATATTTGACCTCTCAGCTTCCCTATCAAATCTACAAATCTCAAATAGAAAACCGAAGAAAATGAACAACAATGACAAATGGTTTGATAAAGAATGCAAAAATCTAAGAAAGAAATTGAGAAACCTGTCCAACCAAAAACATAGAGACCCGGAAAACCTGAGTCTACGCCTTCACTATGGTGAATCACTAAAACAATACAGAAATACACTACGGAAAAAGAAGGAACAGCACGTCAGAAATCAGCTCAATGTAATTGAAGAATCCATAGACTCTAACCAATTCTGGGAAAATTGGAAAACACTAAACAAACAACAACACGAAGAATTATCTATCCAAAATGGAGATGTATGGGTAAACCACTTCTCCAATCTTTTTGGCTCTATAACAAAGAATAAAGAGCAAAAACATATACATGATCAAATACAAATCCTAGAATCAACTATTAAAGACTACCAGAACCCACTGGATTCTCCAATTACCTTGAATGAGTTACAGGACAAAATAAAAACCCTCCAACCCAAAAAGGCCTGTGGTGTTGATGGTATCCTTAATGAAATGATCAAATATACAGACAACAAATTCCAATTGGCTATATTAAAACTCTTTAACATCGTCCTTAGCTCTGGCATCTTCCCCAATATTTGGAACCAAGGACTGATCACCCCAATCCACAAAAGTGGAGACAAATTTGACCCCAATAACTACCGTGGAATATGCGTCAACAGTAACCTTGGGAAAATACTCTGCATTATCATTAACAGCAGACTCGTACATTTCCTCAATGAAAACAATGTACTGAGCAAATGTCAAATTGGCTTTTTACCAAATTACCGTACAACAGACCATGTATTCACCCTACACACCCTAATTGACAACCAAACAAACCAAAACAAAGGCAAAGTCTTCTCATGCTTTGTTGATTTCAAAAAAGCCTTCGACTCAATTTGGCATGAGGGTCTGCTATACAAATTGATGGAAAGTGGTGTTGGGGGTAAAACATACGACATTATAAAATCCATGTACACAAACAACAAGTGTGCGGTTAAAATTGGCAAAAAACACACACATTTCTTCTCACAGGGTCGTGGGGTGAGACAGGGATGCAGCTTAAGCCCCACCCTCTTCAACATATATATCAACGAATTGGCGCGGGCACTAGAACAGTCTGCAGCACCCGGTCTCACCCTACTAGAATCCGAAGTCAAATGTCTACTGTTTGCTGATGATCTGGTGCTTCTGTCACCAACCAAGGAGGGCCTACAACAGCACCTAGATCTTCTGCACAGATTCTGTCAGACCTGGGCCCTGACAGTAAATCTCAGTAAGACCAAAATAATGGTGTTCCAAAAAAGGTCCAGTCGCCAGGACCACAAATTCCATCTAGACACCGTTGCCCTAGAGCACACAAAAAACTATACATACCTCGGCCTAAACATCAGCACCACAGGTAGCTTCCACAGAGCTGTGAACGATCTGAGAGACAAGGCAAGAAGGGCATTCTATGCCATCAAAAGGAACATAAATTTCAACATACCAATTAGGATCTGGCTAAAAATACTTGAATCAGTCATAGAGCCCATTGCCCTTTATGGTTGTGAGGTCTGGGGTCCGCTCACCAACCAAGATTTCACAAAATGGGACAAACACCAAATTGAGACTCTGCATGCAGAATTCTGCAAAAATATCCTCCGTGTACAACGTAGAACACCAAATAATGCATGCAGAGCAGAATTAGGCCGATACCCACTAATTATCAAAATCCAGAAAAGAGCCGTTAAATTCTACAACCACCTAAAAGGAAGCGATTCCCAAACCTTCCATAACAAAGCCATCACCTACAGAGAGATGAACCTGGAGAAGAGTCCCCTAAGCAAGCTGGTCCTAGGGCTCTGTTCACAAACACAAACACACCCCACAGAGCCCCAGGACAACAGCACAATTAGACCCAACCAAATCATGAGAAAACAAAAAGATAATTACTTGACACATTGGAAAGAATTAACAAAAAAACAGAGCAAACTAGAATGCTATTTGGCCCTAAACAGAGAGTACACAGTGGCAGAATACCTGACCACTGTGACTGACCCAAACTTAAGGAAAGCTTTGACTATGTACAGACTCAGTGAGCATAGCCTTGCTATTGAGAAAGGCCGCCGTAGGCAGACATGGCTCTCAAGAGAAGACAGGCTATGTGCTCACTGCCCACAAAATGAGGTGGAAACTGAGCTGCACTTCCTAACCTCCTGCCCAATGTATGACCATATTAGAGAGACATATTTCCCTCAGATTACACAGATCCACAAAGAATTTGAAAACAAATCCAATTTTGATAAACTCCCATATCTACTGGGTGAAATTCCACAGTGTGCCATCACAGCAGCAAGATTTGTGACCTGTTGCCACAAGAAAAGGGCAACCAGTGAAGAACAAACACCATTGTAAATACAACCCATATTTATGCTTATTTATTTTAACTTGTGTGCTTTAACCATTTGTACATTGTTACAACACTGTATATATATAATATGACATTTGTAATGTCTTTCTTGTTTTGAAACTTCTGTATGTGTAATGTTTACTGTTAATTTGTATTGTTTATTTCACTTTTGTGTATTATCTACCTCACTTGCTTTGGCAATGTTAACACATGTTTCCCATGCCAATAAAGCCCCTTGAATTGAATTGAATTGAATTGAGAGAGAGAGAGAGAGAGAGAGAGAGAGAGAAAGAGAGGGGAGAGAGCGAGACAGAGACAGACAGAGAGAGAGACAAGGGTGTTTAGGAAGGTTCAAATAGAAAGGCAGTGGAAGCAGACAAGAAATAGATTGTTTGGCACAACTACAGGGCAAAGGAAGAAAGACGAGACAAAATGAGTGTCTCACCTGATCCTCCTTCACTGGCATGTGGCCCATCCCTCGGCTGGCAAGGACAGGCTGGGTGACCTTCCACACCCTCTCCCCTGGGCGCACCCTCTGAACGAAGTTAGCAGGGAAGAAGCCCACCTTGTCTCCACTCTTTCCCTGTCACACAGATGACACGTAGAGTAATTATGACATACATTCAAATAAATTCAGGCCTGTATCCACGGAGTTGGGTGTTCACAATTATGTTCTAATTGACTTTGTCTGGATGTGCATGATTTTCAGTGTTTTGTAAACCATCCCATAAAATGGAGACCTGTCTATGTGTTTCTGTACCAGTGCTCTATGCTGAGTGTCAGGCACTGAAGAGTTAATACGGAGCCTCGCTCATCTCTGCCAGAGACTGAACGCAACCATATCCAGAACATTGAGAGCGACTGAAGCTCATTACCGACTCAATAAAAAGCTCTTTCAGGTCGCAACGCTAGTTAAATTCATTATGTTTCCCTCTTAAAGCGATTTTCGGAGGAAATTATGTTTCTATTTCTGACTGTCTGGATGTTTAGGAGAGGCCAACAATATGGCAGGTGATACAGTTCATACTCACACGCCTAACGCACACACACACACACACACACACACACACACACACACACACACACACACACACACACACACACACACACACACACACACACACACACACACACACACACACACACACACACACACACACACACACACACACACAGTGGTGTAGATCATTAATTGCCCACCTTCCACCACTCTTCATTAGAATCATCAGTGACCAGCACCCGATCACCAGGCCTGAGAGAGAGAAAGAAAGACAGAGAGGAAGATAAGGGAAGGGGGGTGGGGGGGAAGGAGGGGAGAGAAAAAGCAGGGGGGAGAGAGTACATTAAAGCCAGCATTGAAAAAAGAGAAGAGACTCATACAGGGAGAGTGTGTTCATGATTTCAAACTTTGTGTGGTGTATCTTTGTACACAGCATGCTACTGTTCACTTGGGATTAACTCCCCTCCCATGACTCAGAGGTGGCGGTCCATAAACCCAAAGGTCGTTGGTTCAATTCCCCGAATTGATTCAATTCCCCAATTCCCCGAGCCGACTAGGTGAAAAATCAGTTGATGTGCCCTTGATCAAGGCACTTAACCCTAATTGCTGTGGATAAGAGCATCTGCTAAATGAATAAAATGTAGGTAAGGAACAGGTGACTTTGATTCCTACACACATTAATGATGTTTAAAATAGCAACAATCCTTGGATGTGTAACTGACGTAATAGCACCAATCAGTGGCAAGCACGGCGTCTGACAAACAGTGGCTCTGTCTTGCTCGTTCTCTCACTCACAGACGCACGCATGCCAGGATTGGACGCACGCACCCACGTATGTACGCACGCACGTATGTATGCAAACACACACACACACACAATTTACACATACAGAATAACTCACAGACCCCACACGCAGACATGCATGTACGACATAGAGCTGGCACAACAACCGTGTAACGGTTATGGATGAAGACCGATATGAAAATAAAATAATCGTCTTAACCGTTTAAAGAAAAAACACTATTGTGGATGATTTCTTTTTTGTGTGGAGCGAACGGCTGACTGAAGACGGGACGGCCGAGCCCTCGTGCGGTTGAGTCCATATCTGCGGTAAAACGGACTCTTAACAACGGATGAAACTTTGTTTCTCCTTGTTGAAACAAGCAAGGTGTTGTAGCAAACGAGCCTTCGGTAGCCTAGGCAACGCTCCCTTCCCTTGCAATGGCTGTTTGATATTGTGATGCAATAATTTCCATGGTAATGTAGAATGTTCATTCAAATGATGTTGACTGATGTGGCTTATGCGATGGAATGTATTTTTTGTAATGTCAGTTGAGTTGAATCAAGAAATCACAGCGCATATTGATGAGTACACTTCCTGCTTTTACATCCTGCTTTTACTTCCACCCATTACACCACCATGGACTTGAATGAGGATGCCCATTCTATTTCTATGGCAGCACATGCAGTCAGGAGCAGAGGAAAGGAGAAAATGTGTAAATATTTTTTCCCAGAGGCTATTTGAACAGTTATTACGTTGACCGCGGTCATTTGGCTGGACAATTACCATCATCAAAAATTCCATGACCATCACAGCCCTATGCACAAGCACACACCTCTCACAAACACATAAACATGATTCAGACTCATGTACACAGACTACCCAGTATCCACTGTCCTATATACAGAGCTACTGTACTGTCCTGTATACACAGAGCTAGTGTCCTGTCCTATATACAGAGCTAGTGTACTGTCCTGTATACACAGAGCTACTGTACTGTCCTGTATACACAGAGCTACTGTACTGTCCTGTATATACAGAGCTACTGTACTGTCCTGTATACACAGACCTACTGTACTGCCCTGTATACACAGAGCTACTGTACTGTCCTGTATATACAGAGCTACTGTACTGGCCTGTATACACAGAGCTACTGTACTGGCCTGTATACACAGAGCTACTGTACTGCCCTGTATACACAGAGCTACTGTACTGTCCTGTATACAGAGAGCTACTGTACTGTCCTGTATACACAGAGCTACTGTACTGTCCTGTATATACAGAGCTACTGTACTGTCCTGTATACACAGAGCTAGTGTACTGTACATACAGAGCTACTGTACTGTCCTGTATACACAGAGCTACTGTACTGGCCTGTATACACAGAGCTACTGTACTGGCCTGTATACACAGAGCTACTGTACTGTCCTATATACACAGAGCTACTGTACTGTCCTGTATACACAGAGCTACTGTACTGTCCTGTATACACAGAGAGACTGTACTGTCCTGTATACACAGAGCTACTGTACTGTCCTGTATACACAGAGCTACTGTACTGTTCTGTATACACAGAGCTACTGTACTGTCCTACATACACAGAGCTACTGTACTGTCCTATATACAGAGCTAGTGTACTGTACTGTCCTGTATACACAGAGCTACTGTACTGGCCTGTATACACAGAGCTACTGTACTGGCCTGTATACACAGAGCTACTGTACTGGCCTGTATACACAGAGCTACTGTACTGTCCTGTATACACAGAACTACTGTACTGTCCTATATACACAGAGCTACTGTACTGTCCTGTATACACAGAGCTACTGTACTGGCCTGTATACACAGAGTTACTGGGCTGTCCTACATACACAGAGCTACTGTACTGTCCTATATACACAGAGCTACTGTACTGTCCCTATTACACAAATTCTCTCTACGAAGTCCCTTGGGTGTCTGATCTGCTCTCCCTGTTGCCCTATTTGATCGTCCTGGCCTGTCACACACACACACACACACACACACACACACACACACACACACACACACACACACACACACACACACACACACACACACACACACACACACACACACACACACACACACACACACACACACACACACACACACATCCGTGAGACACCAGATGGCTGTGAACCATCCCCATGGCGATGTACCTCTTTATTACCTGCACCCACAGCTCTCTTCTCTCCCTAACACACATCCTGACCTTTATACTCTTCTATCTTTCCTCCCTCATCCCTTTCCTTCCTTCCTCCTCCTCTTCCTCTCACTCCCTTCTACACTCTCCCTGTTCTGCTGGCATTCTTTGCATCTCTTTTGTCTCTCCCTTCCCCCACCCCCCTGCTTTTTCCTCTCTCTCTCTGTGCTCATGTCTGTTTCAAGCTGTTCTCTCCATCTAGTCCCTCCATATTTCTCCTCATCCTTTCATCTCTAATTCATTTTCAGTGTCTTTATCATTCAGCCCCCACCCCCCCACCCCAAAGCGGACAGTGTGTATGTGTGGGCGGTAATTGTCGTTGTGTTTTATCATTAGCAGGCTGCACCTCCTTAATGGTTCCTTCACATTGTCCCTTCTACAGATGGCAAGGATGTTTTAATCTTGAAGAAATGACAGGTGCCGTAAAGCACTGGGACGGACACACATATAGGCACACCACAAACCCACACAAACAGTCCCCATTCAATCACTCACTCTAGTCCGAGGTCGTTGTGCTCCTGAGGCAAGAACTTGTAGAGCGCTACATACGTGTGGATCGAGTGAACCTCAATACGCTTGGGAACCTGGATGGACACAGACAGGGAGAAGGAGTACAGACGGAAAACGTTTTCGTTAAATATAGTGTCTCTGAACATGAGGTCATCTAGCAGGAGAAGGACTGTGTGTGTGTGTACCTTCACACTGGTTTCCTCTACAGGCTCCTGGAGCTGCTCGCTGCCCCCACCCTCAGGTTCAGCCTTCTCGTTTTCACACGGAGGCAGATCTGACAGACAAGGAGATGGGTCACTCAGCCTGAACGATCAGGTCAGACAGCAAGCAAGGATGTACATACTCAAGACACACACACACATAAATACATGAGGGTACACACACGCGAACAGACACACACACACAGACACACACACACACACACTCGTGTTCTTACCCCCTGTATCCTGTGGCATCTCCTCTTCTATGCTGTACTGCCTCTGCTCCCCCTCCTCTCCTCCTTCACCCTGAGAAAGAGAACCAAATGGAAAAAGAGGGATTTAAGACAAAAAAAAATCAGAGGAAAAGATGGAACCGAGTGAGAGAGGACAAACTCGGGACACATCGAGACACTCAATGTGTTTCTGTAGTTTTCTACGTCAAACCTTTATTTTACCAGGTAAGTTGATTGAGACCAGATTCTCAGGCTCTGAGTCATAGAGATATACTGTAGCTAAGAATGCCAGTTTAAGTGAGGGAGAATTGCTGGGACTGCTAGAAACACAACAGGACAAGAGAAACAGGCTCACATGCAGGTGATGGAGCATGTGAAGATTGAATACAGGGTCACGTGAAGGTGATGGAGCATGTGAAGATTGAATACAGGGTCACGTGAAGGTGATGGAGCATGTGAAGATTGAATACAGGGTCACGTGAAGGTGATGGAGCATGTGAAGATTGAATACAGGGTCACATGAAGGTGAAGGCCCCCTCTATAGAGTCACTAATTAACAGGCTGCGTGTCCCCATGGTACAGGTGGTGACGTCATACCTGGCTGTGCGTGGGCGACTCGGACACGCTCCCAAAACTGGAGCGGCTCATCTGTGCCAGGGATGTCCCGTAGCGCAGGGCTGCGTAAATAGGGTCCACCCCACGCCCCCGGCCTGCCCCTGAAAACACACACAGATATTGAAACCTTTACAGGAACACACGCACAGACAAGCAGCATCACAGATTGGGATCATATGTATAACTGCCATCATAACTGACTTTAAGCTCTAAATATAGCCGTAATGACACAGTCCCAGACAGACGGTGACCTACAGAAGATCTGGCAGAGGGCACCAGTAAAGTCCAAGGCTCTTTACAAGTTTGCACATTGTATTTTCAAGGAAGTACATTGTCGTTTCAGTGCTCTGTGAGATGAAAGTCAAGCATTAGTGGTAAAGGCTGTATTGAGTTGATGTGCTCTCAGAGTTTCAGTCAGAGTGAGAATCAGTTGGGACTGGTTCTCTATTCCAGGTAGAGCTCCATCAATTTAAACCTGTCATTTCCCTGCTCAACAGTCACTGTAATGGCAGCGAGATGGGCTGTTCTGTATTACCTGATGTGTGTAATAACAGGCGATAATCCCAGCCTGCCCTGGCTCAGACCCAACATGAGTCCCAAACAGCACCCTATTCCCTTTATAGTGCCCTACTTTTGACAGGGCCAAGGGGATAGGGTCCCATTTTGGAACACAAGCCCAGACGTCAAAGTGACAGACCTGGGGTTATGGCGGTGGGAGGGAGGGGGCAGGTTAACGGAACACTGATGGATGGAAGGAAACAGGGAAGAAGGAAAGGACAGCAGGTGGAATGAGAGCTGACCCTTATTCATAAGGATCTATTCTATAGGGTGAAGGACATGAATCACGTCCACTTCCTCGCAGGGCTAGGATACGACACACACATGCAGATAGACACGTGCAGAATACACACGTCTTCATGCACGACACCCCACACATGGATGCAGATGCACAAACACACACACACTTTCTTTACTGGGCATGCTCACCTTGGGTGGGCTGCACCTCTTTGACGACAGCCAGCTGTTCGTTGACCAGCATGGGAGAGCTGAAGTTCCGCTTGAAGGCCCCGACCCCAGACTAACACACACAGAGGAGGGAGAATAATATGGATTTTCTGTTTACATTCATTCATTTTTATAGCCTGTAGTTCTGGGTTTTATTCAGCTAATTTATAGAATTACATTACAGTAATTGAAGTAGAGAGAGAGGACGAGATAGGGCGGACTTAGCAGCAACAGTCTGACCAACAGTTGCCAAAAGTCAATACATGAGTATCCTGCGAGAAGTAAGATTGCTAACATCACTGTGTTTTCTCTGGCTTAATTGTAAATCAATTAAACCTGCTGCCGGAGTCTCAACACGCACACTCACACATTGAAACACTCACACAAGCACGCAGCCTACTTACACGTTCACAACTGCACACAGAACACACAAACAATTTCACACGGAATTAGGCACGGGGACTGTTTCAATGGAGATATTGATTTCCCTGTGTGCTGACATTGAGATGAGCTATCAGCACTGTTATAATACAGGGGCAGAGTAACAGGGATGAGTGGTGCTCCTTTGTTCCTTCCAAAGATATTCTGGCTCATTGTAGATAATCCTCTCATATCTCACTATCCCTCCCTCCCTCCCTCCCTCCCTCCCTCCCTCCCTCCCTCCCTCCCTCCCTCCCTCCCTCCCTCTCAACTTCTTAGTACAGTATTTCTCTTCTACATCCAACAGCTCCTGAGTTCCTCAGTGAATTTCAAACGACGTTGTTCAGGGACCTGACTTCCCCTGCATACCAATGGCATCTATCTGGCGTCCTTGAAGGGATCCAGAGAGATCATGTGTGGTTTGAAACAGATAGGCAATATTTAGACAGGGAGAACTCAGACAGGGGAGCTTCTGCCTTCTACCAGAGGACCCACTCTGACCACTGATTAACGGGCATCAACAGCATCAGCAGTATCTATGCACACACAGCTGTACATGAATGCATACGCACGCACACACACCTACAAACACTGCTGCATACTCACTGCCCATTCCATATGTGTGCCCATACTGTTAGCAGTTTTTCACTGCATACATTGACAGAACCTTGAGAAGCACTGATTCAGCCTTGGGGCCAGTACTGCAGTGTGTGCGTGTGCGCGTGCGTTTGTGTGTGTGTGCGTGCGCGTGTGTGTATATGTATATGTATATGTACAGATCTGTAGACCAGGGCAGGGGACATACCTTTCCATTGCAGGGCTGCTGGGACAACTCTGAGGTGCACCACAGGTGAGCCCCCATCTTACAGGTTTTACACCGAAGACCCTGTTTAGAGTTACCTACAGACAGACAGAGAGAAAGAGAGACAGAGAGAGACAGAGAGAGAGTGAGACAGAGAGAGAGAGGAGAGGTCATGAGCAGATGAGCTCTTGCATTTTTCAGAATGTTCTTTAAAAAAAGATAGATTTAGAGTTAGATAAACATTTTTTTTGTCAGGAACATATACAGGATGCTACCCTCTACAGCTAACCTTCACTGCAAATCAAAACTCAATACCTAATTACGGAATCACCTGGAAGGCTTACAACTACCAAAGATTATTATTCCAAAGCTATACAGCAAATGCTCTTGAAAACAACAGAAACCCGAAAACACCATCCAACCTGGAACTGAGTGAGTAATGTTTAGTCTGAAGCTATATTTTATTTCCAAAAGCCAAGAATAAGGACTGAATGCTAAGTTAAGGCTACCAAGCTTGATACAACTTCAATTAGCACTGACGTGGCCTCCTGGGTGAGGCAGTGGTCTAGGGCACTGCATCGCAGCGCTAGCTGTGCCACCAGACACTCTGGGTTCGCGCCCAGGCTCTGTCAAAGCCGGCCGCGACCGGGAGGTCCGTGGGGCGACGCACAATTGGCCTAGCGTCATCCGGGTTAGGGAGGGTTTGGCCGGTAGGGATATCCTTGTCTCATCGCGCACCAGCGACTCCTGTGGCGGGCCGGGCGCAGTGCACGCTAACCAAGGTCGCCAGGTGTTTCCTCCGACACATTGGTGCGGCTGGCTTCAAGGTTGGATGCGCGCTGTGTTAAGAAGCAGTGCGGCTAGGTTGTGTCAGGACCCGGTGCGAGAAACAGTCACTAAATCGGCAGAACCCAGAAGATGAGGCAGACACAGCAGTACTAGAGATGGTGGTTTAATAAAAAATAGATATCTTCCAAAATACAAAGAAAATCCACAAAGTGGTAAAAACAGCAAGGGAAAAACAAACCTCAAAAGACTAATACAAAATACAAAAGAACAAAATCAGAGAACCTCTGGAAAATCCAACAAGAGAAAAATATATGTTCACAACAAGGCTTGGGCTGGGGCTGGGTGCTAACATACAAACACTGAGCAAGGAACTGAGGAACACACAGGGATTAAATACTAACAAGGGAACGACATACAGGTGCAAACAATAATTAGAGCAAGGGAAAAACAAAAGGTACAAAAAAGGTGCAATGGGGACATCTAGTGACAAAAAAACAGAACAGTCCTGGCCAAAACCTGACAGAATCCCCCTCCTAGGAACGGCTCCTGACGTTCCTACCAGCCTTCTCAGGGTGGAGGGCCCTGAACTGACGAATGAGGTCAGGGTCCAGTATGTCCTTGGCAGGAACCCAGGAGCGCTCCTCGGGACCGTAGCCTTCCCAGTCCACCAGATACTGCCAGGACCGCTGCACCCGGCGGGAGTCCAGTATCCGGTGGACGGTATAAGCCGACTGGCCTCCGATGACACGGGGCGGAGGGGGAGGTCTGCCTGCCGGAATAAGGGGAGAAAAAACAACAGGTTTTAATAAAGAAATGTGAAATGTGGGATTGATTTTAAGGGATCTGGGTAAGTGCAGGCGAAAAGTAACGGGATTGACTCTCCTGGCAATCTTAAAGGGTCCGATGAATCTCTGGGACAGCTTGCGAGACTCCACCCGTAGCGGTAAGTTTTTTGTTGAGAGCCATACTCTCTGGCCGGGGTACAGGGTAGGACCGGGACGGCGACGTCTGTTGGCTTGTCGTTGGTACTGCTGTGAGGAACGCAGAAGATTAAGACGGGCCTTCTTCCACGTAAGCCGACAGCGTCTGATGAACCTCGAGGCTGAAGGCACTCTGACTTCTGCCTCCTGGTCCGGGAACAATAGAGGAGCATAGCCAAACTGACACTCGTGCGGGGATATACCAGTGGAGGAGGAGCACAAGGTGTTGTGCGCGTACTCAGCCCAAACAATGAAGGATGACCATGTGGATGGGTTGTTGGAAACCATACATCTGAGGGTGGTTTCCAGCTCCTGATTCATCCTCTCAGTTTGGCCGTTGGACTCCGGATGGTACCCTGAAGATAAACTGGCCGTGGCCCCTATGAGTTGGCAGAAGGCCTTCCAAAACCTTGAGGCGAACTGGGGACCTCTGTCGGAAACCATATCTTGCGGGATGCCAAAGACTCGGAACACATGGTTAATCACCAACTCAGCTGTTTCCTTGGCAGAAGGTAATTTGGTCAAGGGAACAAACCTGGCCGCCTTAGAAAACCTGTCGATGATGACTAGGATCGTAGTATTACCATGGGACGGAGGAAGGCCAGTAATAAAGTCCAGCGAGATATGGGACCAGGGTCGGTGGGGAATAGATAAAGGGTGAAGGAGTCCTTGAGGGCGGAGGTGAGAAGATTTGCCCTGGCAGCACACGGAACAGGCCTTGACGAAAGTGGCAACGTCTTCTTTTATGGTGGGCCACCAGAACTTACGCTGGATGAACTCCAAGGTGCGACCTACGCCCGGGTGACAGGTGAGGCGAGAGGAGTGCCCCCAGAGAAGGACTTGGGACCTTGCTGCCTTGGGAACAAACAACCGATTAGCAGGACCTCCTCCAGGGCCCGGTTCGATGGCTTGAGCTTGTTTCACGGTATCCTCCACTTGCCACGAGATCGGAGCCACGATCTTAGCGGCAGGAAGAACAGTCATGTCAGTATCTTCTCGAATGGCAGGAGAGTAGACTCGTGACAAGGCATCCGGTTTGAGATTCTTCGACCCGGGTCTATAGGTGAGAATAAACTGGAATCGGCTGAAGAAAAGAGACCATCGAGCTTGTCTGGAGTTCAACCGCTTCGCCTGCTGGATATACTCCAGATTTTTGTGGTCCGTAAGCACTTGAAACGGTTGAGAAGCCCCCTCGAGCCAGTGTCTCCATTCCTTCAATGCCATCTTAACCGCTAGGAGTTCACGATCCCCCACATCGTAATTCCTCTCGGCCGGGGTAAGCCGGTGAGAGAAGAAGGCGCAAGGATGAAGCCTCTTGTCTTCACCCCTCTGAGACAGGACAGCTCCAACACCAACCTCTGATGCGTCTACCTCCACCACAAAAGGTTCATCCGCCGTCGGTAGTGTCAGGATGGGAGCAGAGAGGATGCGCTGCTTGAGTCCTTGGAAGGCCGTCTCAGCTTCTCTTCCCCACAGAAACCTTGTGTTGCCACCCTTGGTTAAAGCTGAGAGAGGGGCTGCCACCGAGCTGAAGTTCTTGATGAACTTGCGGTAGAAGTTAGTGAAGCCCAGGAAACGCTGAACTTCCTTAACGGACTTGGGGGTGGGCCAATCTGCTACCGCCCCTACCTTCTTGGGGTCCATCTGGACTCGACCGGGTTCCACTACAAATCCCAGGAACTGTACTCGAGAGGAATGGAATTCACACTTTTCCGGCTTAACGTACAAATGGCTGTCTAGGAGGCGTTTGAGCACTTGTCTGACATGCTTAGTGTGTTCTTGAAGGGAGCTCGAAAAGATGAGGATGTCATCCAAGTAAACAAACACGAAAATGTTAAGCATATCCCTAAGCACATCGTTTATGAGCGCTTGGAACACAGCCGGGGCGTTGGTCAGGCCGAAGGGCATCACCAAGTATTCGTAGTGACCAGTAGGCGTGTTGAAAGGGGTCTTCCACTCGTCACCGGGTTTGATCCGCACAAGATGGTATGCGTTCCGCAGGTCAAGCTTAGTGAAGACCACTGCTTCCTGGAGCAGCTCAAAGGCTGTGGCCATAAGGGGTAGCGGGTAGCGGTTACGGACGGTTATGGCATTAAGTCCCCGGTAGTCGATGCAAGGACGTAATCCCCCGTCTTTTTTGGCCACAAAGAAAAACCCTGCTCCCGCCGGCGAGGTGGATGGACGCATGAGGCCTGCTGCCAGAGCGTCCTTGATGTAGGTATCCATAGCAGCTCGTTCGGGAGGAGATAGGGAAAAGATCCGACCCCTGGGGGGGCAGGTGCCCGGAAACAGGTCGATGGGGCAATCGTAAGGTCTATGGGGTGGTAGTTTGGTGGCCCTCTGTTTGCTAAATACCGGTTTGAGGTCATGGTAACACTCGGGAACTCGGGACAGGTCGATGGATTCTAGAGACTCGGGAGGGGAACTCGGGGAACTTGGGAAGATACAAGTGGCTTGGCACGTAGGACCCCACTGCTTAATAGTGCCCACAGACCAGTCGATGTGAGGGTTATGGCTGTGAAGCCAGGGGTATCCAAGGACGAGAGGGAACTCGGAACACGAGGTCAGATGAAAGTTCATCACTTCCTGGTGTTGGGAAACTGAAAGACGCAAGGGGGTAGTGACACGAGTGACAAGTCCAGATCCCAAAGGGCTTCCATCCAACGTAGTAACCCTTATGGGGTCACTTAGAGGTTCAGAGGGAACGCCATTCTCCTTCGCCCAGACACCATCCATGAAGTTACCTGCGGCTCCAGAGTCTACCAAGGCTTGAAGGGGAAGCTCGTGGTTGTCCCAGGAAAGGGTAACTGGAATGAGCAGGCGGGAGTTGGATGGATAAGAGGAGGTTATGTTTCCCGTTACCGTCCTCCCAGGCCTGCACGGGAGAGTGCGTTTTCCCTGGAGCCCGGGACACGTGGAGAGGAAATGGCCCGGTTTGCCGCAATATAAACAGCATCGCTCCCTCATCCGGCGGTCTCTCTCAGCCTGGGAGATGCGTCCAACCTGCATGGGTTCCGGTGGAGTCAGCGGGGATAAAGGTGGAGACTCGGAGCTGGGACCGATAGGAGCTAGGGTGAGAGATCTACGGTTGAGCTCTCTCTCTCTCAGACGCTGGTCTATGCGTGAAGCCAACTTGATCAGGGACTCGAGGTTGTCCGGTGGTTCCCGAGTGACCAGTTCATCTTGGATGGTGTCGGAAAGACCCTTCAAAAAGCACACTGTGAGCGCCTCGTCATTCCAGCCACTCGTTGCTGCCACCGTGCGGAACTGGATGGCATAGTCCGTCACGCTGCGCCGACCTTGGCGGAGAGTCAGGAGCTGTTTGGCTGAGTCAGGACCGCTGGTAGGACCTTGAAACACTCGCTTGAATTCTTCAGCAAAGGTAGAGTAGCTGGCACAGCAGGGACTTTGGGCATCCCACACAGCAGTAGCCCAGGCTAGGGCTTTTTCCGACAGCAGGGTGATGATATATGCTATCTTGGACCGGTCGGTGGGAAATGACGAGGGTTGCAGCTCGAAGGAGAGAGAACATTGGGTGAAAAACCCCTTACAACCACTCGGATCACCTGAGAACCGTTGGGGAGGCGGCAGACGAGGTTCAGCCAGGGGGTTAACTGCCACGGGCACTTGAATCTGATGAACTGGAGCAGAAGCGGTTGCAGGAGAAAGTTGATCAGAAATCTGCTTTATGGAAGTCATCATCTCCGACAGAAGTTGAGAATGTCCAGCCATTAAGGCCTCTTGCTGAACCAGAGCAGCTTCGTGACGTTGGACAGTCCCCTCGTGGTGGGACAGCATGGGAAAAAGTCCTGGGTACTGGCTGCCTCTGGGTTCATTTTAATGGCTCAGTGTTTCTGTCAGGACCCGGTGCGAGAAACAGTCACTAAATCGGCAGAACCCAGAAGATGAGGCAGACACAGCAGTACTAGAGATGGTGGTTTAATAAAAAATAGATATCTTCCAAAATACAAAGAAAATCCACAAAGTGGTAAAAACAGCAAGGGAAAAACAAACCTCAAAAGACTAATCCAAAATACAAAAGAACAAAATCAGAGAACCTCTGGAAAATCCAACAAGAGAAAAATATATGTTCACAACAAGGCTTGGGCTGGGGCTGAGTGCTAACATACAAACACTGAGCAAGGAACTGAGGAACACACAGGGATTAAATACTAACAAGGGAACGACATACAGGTGCAAACAATAATTAGAGCAAGGGAAAAACAAAAGGTACAAAAAAGGTGCAATGGGGACATCTAGTGACAAAAAAACAGAACAGTCCTGGCCAAAACCTGACAGGTTGTGTTTCGGAGGACGCTTGGCTTTCGACCTTCGTCTCTCCCGAAGGAGAGAGACAAAATAGTAACTACTAACAATTGGATACCACGAAATTGGGGAGAAAAAGGTGGTAGAAAAATATATGTCAAGTGAGAGGTGTCAAAGCCCTTTAGCCCAACGATGGCAGGAGAGTCACACAGTCTACTCCAACCAAATGGAGAGGCCTTAGAAGCTGCCTCCCGCTGTTCAGAGGTAATTAAAATACAGTACCCTGTGTATGTAAAGAATGATAAGACACGAAAATAGCACAACATGAAGCTACTTATGGAAACTCAAGAGACACCTTTTGCTGACTATTATAAAAATGGGAACATCAGCAACTGCATCTTCCACCCAGACCATCCCCTGGCATGGCACAGTGCTATATTAGCACACTACCCCTCTGTTAACTTCTTTGGGACAGGGGGGCAGTATTGAGTAGCTTGGATAAAAAGGTGCCCAGAGTAAACTGCCTGCTACTCTGTCCTAAAAGCTAGAATATGCATATAATTAGTAGATTTGGATAGAAAACACTCTGAAGTTTCTAATACTGTTTGAATGATGTCTGGGAGTATAACAGAACTCATATGGCAGGCAAAAACCTGAGAAGAAATCTAACCAGGAAGTGGGAAATCTGAGGTTTGTAGTGTTTCAACTCTTTGCCTATCCAAGATACAGTGGAAATGGGGTCATGTTGCACTTCCTAAGGCTTCCACTAGATGTCAACAGTCTTTAGAACCTTGCTTGATGCTTCTACTATAAAGGAGGGGGGAATGAAAGGGGATTGAGTCAGAGGTCTGGCAGAGTGCCACGAGCTGGTCACGCGCATTCACATGAGAGGTAGCTTGCGTTCCATTGCATTTCTGAAGACAAAGGAATTCTCCGGTTGGAACATTATTGAAGATTCATGATAAAAACATCCTAAAGATTGATTCTATACTTAGTTTGACATGTTTTTACGAACTGTAATATGACTTGCCAGCGCGTCGTCAGTTTGGATTGTGTACTAAACACGCGAACAAAAGGAGGTGTTTGCACATAAATTATGGACTTTATCAAACAAATCAAACATTTATTGTAAAACTGGGATTCCTGGGAGTGCATTCTGATGAATATCATCAAAGGTAAGTGAATATTTATAATGCTATTTCTGACTTTGTTGACTCCACAACATGGCGGATATCTCTTTGGCTTGTTTGGGCTCTGAGCGCTGTACTCAGATTATTGCATGGTGTGCTTTTTCGGAAAAGCTTTTTTGAAATCTGACACAGTGGTTGCATTAAGGAGAAGTTTATCTAAAGTTCCATGCATAACACATGTATTTTCATCAACATTTATAATGAGTATTTCTGTAAATTGATGTGGCTCTCTGCAAAATCACCGGATGTTTTGGAAGCAAAACATTACTGAACGTAACGCGCCAATGTAAACTGAGATTTTTGGATATAAATATTAACTTTATCGAACAAAACATACATGTATTGTGTAACATGAAGTCCTATGAGTGTCATCTGATGAAGATCATCAAAGGTTAGTGATGAATTTTATCTCTATTTATGCTTTTTGTGACTCCTCTCTTTGGCTGGAAAAATGCCTGTGTTTTTCTGTGGCTATGTACTGACCTAACATAATCGTTTGGTGTGCCTTCATCGTAAAGCCTTTTTGAAATCCGACATGTTGGCTGGATTCACAACAAGTGTAGCTTTAATTTGGTGTATTGCATGTGTGATTTCATGAAAGTAAAATGTTTATAGTAATTTATTTGAATTTGGCGCTCTGCATTTTCACTGGATGTTGGCCATGCCTAGCGTCCCACATATCCCAGAGAGGTGAGGGGGTGTTAACGATGGGTGGAAACTCAGGATACTAGACAACGAGGACTCTCAGTCAGCTAATATAAATCTCTATAAGTCTGCAACAGTATTGGTACAGGGCTACCCCAAACAGTTTCAGCTGGACTTTCACCTAATCAAATAATTAGCTCAGCAGGACAAGCTCTCCCTTGAGAAAGATACCCCCACCCCGAGTGGGTCAGACCAGACCTCTTTTATATAACCCCACAGACGAGCCACCCCCAGCGGAAAGTCAACCTCCCAGCACAGAGTACTACTCCCTCATTGAAATGAAAGATAAATTCACCCAGCTGGAGGTAAGGCAGGTGGTGCTGGAACAGCAGGTGATTACACTCCAGTCAGCACAGACCCAGACAACAGTCCAGCACAACAACACCCCCTTAACCAGATCCAGGGGGGCTGGAGGTGGAGAGAGACATATCTGCACTCTGGACTGTGGTGAGACAACTTCAACAGGAGAAAAGAGCAGGAGCAGGAGAAGAACAGAGCACTAGAGGAGAGGATCAGACTGCTGGAGGAGAGGGTGAGGGGGATGGTGTGTGAGAAGGAACAACCTACTAGAGAGGTGGCCACCCCCGCAGAGAAGCCAGCAGAACAGCCCACCTCAGTTCCCGACAAAAGTCTCAACACCACAGCAGAACAGTCCACCCCAGACCTTGACCACGTCGTCATCACATCACAAATGAAGAACCCCAAGCCCAGGGGATCTCACCCCCTCTGAGCACCCCCCCCTGTCAGCCACCCTGATAGCCCTCCTGACAACCCCCCCACACCCACTGAGGACATACACAAGACACAGATTGAACTCCTTATGGACTCAAATGGGAAATATATACAAGAAAAACAACTTTTTCCAAAACACAGTGTGTCTAAACTCTGGTGTCCAAACACCCAGTGCGCCCTAGTCCTTCTGTCTGAGGGCCAACTATGTTCACGTAGTTACATAATAATACACACAGGCACAAACGACCTGAGAGCACAGCAGAAAGGTTGGCCGCAGCACTCAAGGGAGTGTTTGAGAAAGCTTCTTCTACTTTCACCAACGCACAAGTGGTTACATCCACCCTGCTACCACGAAAATACTTCCACCCTGCTACCACGAAAATACTTCCACCCTGCTACCATACAGCGGGTAAACGCAAGTATTTCCCGTGACTGTGCCTCAAAACCAAATGTTTACCCGGCCCACCACTCCACCCTGGACTTGAACAGCCTTTATGACCAGCTCCACCTATACAAGGCAGCAGTGCCCACCTTCGCCCGGACCCTAAAGGACATCGCTCTCAAACGCAGCCCCAACACTTCGCACAGGAGCAACAGATCAATAGACACCCCGCCCAGACCAGCGAGACACTCTCCCAGACCTGCGGGACCCCCCCCCCCCCCCGGGCCTACACATAGAAGACCCACGCTGAGAGGACCTACATCCAGACCACATCCACACTAGCCCAAGCCAATGGCATGTACCAGATGCAACCAATCAACACCCCCCCAAGTCAACCATGCCCACACCCCATTTAGCCCCCCTCAGATCAGACTTATGCTCCTTCTGCCCACCCCATGCACCCCACCTCCACAAAGAGGGCCTCAACATGGAAGTCACACATACACCCAGGCAGTGAGCAGGCAAACAGCCCACTCTTACACTAGCCCAAGCCAATGGCATATACCAGATGCTCAGCAGGCTCTGCTCACACTTACTAGCCTGTGGCCAAACCGCACGACCAACAACATTGGACACTTTATGGAACACAAAGCCTTCACTATCTCATCCTGGAATATCCAAGGCCTGAGGTCATCTGCCTTTGGCCTAAAGAGCAGGAACCTGGACTTCATCAAAGAAATCAGAAATACAGACATTGTCATCCTACAAGAAACCTGGTATAGAGGAGATGGACCCACTGGTTGCCCTCTAGGTTACAGAGAGCTGGTAGTCCCATCCACCAAACTACCAGGTGTGAAACAGGGAAGAGACTCTGGGGATATGCTACTTTGGTATAGAGCAGACCTAACTCACTCCATTAAATTAATCAAAACAGGAACATTTTACATTTGGCTAGAAATTCAAAAGGAAATTATCTTAACGGAGAAAAATGTCCTCCTGTGTGCTACCTATATCCCCCCACTAGAATCCCCATATTTTAATGAAGACAGCTTCTCCATCCTCGAGAGGAAAATCAATCATTTCCAGGCCCAGGGACATGTACTAGTCTGTGGCGACCTAAATGCCAGAACCGGACAAGAACCTGACACCCTCAGCACACATGGGGACAAACACCTGCCTGGAGGTGACAGCATTCCCTCCCCCATATGCACCCCTAGGCACAACTATGACAACATAACCAACAAAAGCGGGTCACAACTCCTGCAGCTCTGTCACACGCTGGGTATGTACATAGTCAATGGTAGGCTTCGAAGGGACTCCTATGGTAGGTACACCTGTAGCTCATCTCTTGGCAGTAGTACTGTAGACTACTTTATCACTGACCTCAACCCAGAGTCTCTCAGAGCATTCACAGTCAACCCACTGACACCCCTATCAGATCACAGCAAAATCACAGTCTACTTGAAAAGAGCAATACTCAATCATGAGGCATCTAAGCCAAAGGAACTGAGTAATATTAAGAAATGCTATAGATGGAAGGAATGTAGTGTGGAAACCTACCAAAAAACAATTAGGCAACAACAAATTCAATCCCTATTAGACAACTTCCTGGACAAAATGTTCCACTGTAATAGTGAAGGTGTAAACTTGGCAGTAGAAAATCTAAACAGTATATTTGACCCTATCAAATCTAAAAATGTCAAACAGAAAACCGAAGAAAATGAACAACAATGACAAATGGTTTGATGAAGAATGATAAAACCTAAGAAAGAAATTGAGAAACCTGTCCAACCAAAAACATAGAGACCCGGAAAACCTGAGTCTACGCCTTCACTATGGTGAATCACTAAAACAATACAGAAATACACTTCGTTAAAAGAAGGAACAGCACGTCAGAAATCAGCTCAATGTAATTGAAGAATCCATAGACTCTAACAACTTCTGGGAAAATTGGAAAACATTAAACTAACAACAACACGAATAATTATCTTTCCAAAATGGAGATGTATGGGTAAACCATTTCTCCAATCTTTTTGGCTCTATAACAAAGAACAAACAGCAAAAACATACACATGATCAAATACAAATCTTAGAATCAACGATTAAAGACTACCAGAACCCACTTTATTCTCCAATTACCTTTAATGAACTACAGGACAAAATAAAAACCCTCCAACCCAAAAAGGCCTGTGGTGTTGATGGTATCCTCAATGAAATTATAAAATATACAGACAACGAATTCCAATTGGCCATACTAAAACTCTTTAACATCATCCTTAGCTCTGGCATTTTCCCCAATATTTGGAACCAAGGACTGATCACCTTAATCCAAAAGTGGAGAGAAGTTTGACCCCAATAACTACCGTGGGATATGCGTCAACAGCAACCTTGGGAAAATCCTCTGCATTATCATTAACAGCAGACTCATACATTTCCTCAGTGAAAACAATGTACTGTGCAAATGTCAAATTGGCTTTTTACCAAATTATCGTACGACAGACCACGTATTCACCCTGCACACCCTAATTGACAAACAAACAAACCAAAACAAAGGCAAAGTCTTCTCATGTTTTGTTCAAAAAAGCCTTCAACTCAATTTGGCATAAGGGTCTGCTATACAAATTGATGGAAAGTGGTGTTGGGGGAAAAACATACAGCATTATAAAATCCATGTACACAAACAAGTTTTCGGTTAAAATAGGCAAAAAACACACACATTGCTTCCCACAGGGCCATGGGGTGAGACAGGGAAGCAGCTTAAGCACCACCCTCTTCAACATTTTTACCAACGAATTGGCGAGGGCACTAGAACAGTCTGCAGCACCCGACCTCACCCTACTAGAATCTGAAGTCAAATGTCTACTGATGATCTGGTGCTTCTGTCACCAACCAAGGAGGGCCTACAGCAGCACCTAGATCTTCTGCACAGATTCTGCCAGACCTGGGCCCTGACAGTAAATCCAAAATAATGGTGTTCCAAAAAAGGTCCAATCGCCAGGACC
This sequence comes from Salvelinus alpinus, assembly GCF_045679555.1. Lineage (NCBI taxonomy): Eukaryota > Metazoa > Chordata > Actinopteri > Salmoniformes > Salmonidae > Salvelinus > Salvelinus alpinus. The sequence continues at coordinate 49,541,406 of NC_092086.1, forward strand.
ACAAATACAAATTCCATCTAGACACCGTTGCCCTAGAGCACACAAAAAACTATACATACCTTGGCCTAAACATCAGTGCCACAGGTAACTTCCACAAAGCTGTGAACGATCTGAGAGACAAGGCAAGAAGGGCATTCTATGACATCAAAAGGAACATAAAATTCGACATACCAATTAGGATCTGGCTAAAAATACTTGAATCAGTTATAGAACACATTGCCCTTTATGGTTGTGAGGTCTGGGGTCCGCTCACCAACCAAGAATTCACAAAATGGGACAAACACCAAATTGAGACTCTGCATGCAGAATTCTGCAAAAATATCCTCTGTGTACAACTTAAAACACAAAATAATGCATGCAGAGCAGAATTAGGCCGATACCCGCTAATTATCAAAATCCAGAAAAGAGACGTTAAATTCTACAACCACCTAAAAGGAAGCGATTCCCAAACCTTCCATAACAAAGCCATCACCTACAGAGAGATGAACCTGGAGAAGTCCCCTAAGCAAGCTGGTCCTAGGACTCTTTTCACAAACACAAACAGACCCCACAGAGCACCAGGACACCAACACAATTGGACCCAACCAAATCATGAGAAAACAAAAAGTAATTACTTGACACATGGGAAAGAATTAACAAAAGAACAGAGCAAACTAGAATGCTAGTTGGCCCTAAACAGAGAGTACACAGTGGCAGAATACCTGACCACTGTGACTGACTCAAACTTAAGGAAAGCTTTGACTATGTACAGACTCAGTGAGTATAGCCTTCCAATTGAGAAAGGCCGCCGTAGGCAGACCTGGCTCTCAAGATAAGACAGGCTATGTGCACACTGCTCACAAAATGAGGGGGAAACTGAGCTGCACTTCCTACCCTCCTGCCAAATGGATGACCATATTAGAGACACATATTTACCTCAGATTACACAGATCCACAAAGAATTCGAAAACATACCCGATTTTGATAACTTCCCATATCTACTGGGTGAAATACCACAGTGTGCATCATAGTAGCAAGATTTATGACCTGTTGCCACAAGAAAAGGACAACCAGTGAAGAACAAACACCTTTGTAAATACAACCCATATTTATGTTTATTTATTTTCCCTTTTGTACTTTAACCATTTGTACATCGTTACAACACTGTATATATACATACTATGACATTTGTAATGTCTTTATTCTTTTGGAACGTCTGTGAGTGTAATGTTTACGGTTCATTTCTATTGTTAATTTCAATTTTGTATATTATCTACTTCACTTGCTTTGGCAATGTTAACATTTGTTTCCCATGCCAATAAAGCCCCTTAAATTTAATTGAGAGAGGAGAGAGGGGGAGAGTGAGGAGTGGTTAGAGAGAGAGAGAGAAAAGAGAGAGAGGGGGAGGTTGAGAGAGGGGGGGGTTGAGAGAGGGGGGGGGGGTTGAGAGAGAGAGGAAGAGAGAGAGACAGAATGTAGTAATAAATAAGGTTGGCATGTGATCAAAGCAGGATCCTGTTTGATGTAAATCTCATCTCAGTCATCCTGAGAGGGTTGATCAAGCACTGCCCTACTTCTATTGTGCTGGCATTGCCTGCTGAACTAAGCAGTGCATTATCAACGGTCCCTCTCAAAACATAGAGAGACTGACAACCAGCTGGAGGCATTTGGGTTCTATTTGGTTTTTAGTCACACCAATTCTCATCAAGCATTGTCTTAGGAACAAGCCTAGTTAGAGTGGAGAAATGTTCTTTGTCCTTTTTCTTGATATAATTCGTTTTGCGTTTCTCTTTTATATGTTGGAGAGTGAGAAGACAATCCTTATGTCATTCAGCTGCATTGTTTTGAGTCATCCAAACAATTTATTTCCATTTCAAGGTTTACTTATTCACTGTTGCCAATACTAATGTTTAGAAGGATTTAGTCTAGAGCCCTATGATTACCAATCCATAACAAAGGCGTGGAAACACAAACCAAAAAATACATGAACTGAACTGAACCTTCTATTTGCTCAAGCTCAGTTCTGTTACAAACTGGGAGGGGGAGGAGAGAATGGGAGAGAGGAGAGACTGGGAGGGAGAGAGCAGAGACTAGGAGAGACTGGGAGAGAGAGGAAATACTGGGAGAGAGTGAGGAGAGACTGGGAGAGAGGGGAAAGACTGGGAGAGAGAGGAGAGACTAGGAGAGAGAAGAGAAACTGGGAGAGGAGAAACTGGGAGAGAGGGGAGAAACAGGGAGAGAAGAGAGACAGAGAGAGGAGAGAGTGAGAGAGAGAGGAGAGACTGGGAGAGAGAGAGAGGAGAGAGAGAGGAGAGACAGAGAGAGAGAGAGGAAAGACTGTGAGAGAGAGAGGAGAGAGACTGGGAGAGAGAGAGGAGAGACAGAGAGAGACACAGAGAGAGGAGAGACTGGGAGAGGAGAGACTGGGAGAGAGAGAGGAGAGACAGAGAGGAGAGACTGGGAGAGGAGAGACTGGGAGAGAGAGAGGAGACGAAGAGAGAGGAGAGACTGGGAGAGGAGAGACTGGGAGAGAGAGAGGAGAGACAGAGAGAGGAGAGAGGAGAGACTGATAAGAGACAGAGAGAGAGGAGAGACAGAGAGAGGAGAGACAGAGAGAGAGAGAGAGGAGAGACTGATAAGAGACAGAGAGAGAGGAGAGACAGAGAGAGGAGAGACTGGGAGAGGAGAGACAGAGAGAGGAGACTGGGAGAGGAGAGACAGAGAGAGAGGAGACACAGAGAGAGGAGAGACTGGGAGAGGAGAGACTGGGAGAGAGAGAGGAGAGACAGAGAGAGGAGAGACTGGGAGAGAGAGAGGAGACACAGAGAGAGGAGAGACTGGGAGAGGAGAGACTGGGAGAGAGAGAGGAGACACAGAGAGAGGAGAGACTGATAAGAGACAGAGGGAGGGGAGAGACAGAGAGAGAGAGAGAGAGATAGGAGAGACTGATAAGAGACAGAGAGAGAGGAGAGACAGAGAGAGGAGAGACTGGGAGAGGAGAGACTGGGAGAGGAGAGACAGAGAGAGGAGACTGGGAGAGGAGAGACAGAGTGAGGAGAGACTGAGAGAGGAGACTGGGAGAGGAGAGACAGAGAGAGGAGAGACTGGGAGAGGAGAGACTGGGAGAGGAGAGACAGAGAGAGGAGAGACTGGGAGAGGAGAGACAGAGAGAGGAGAGACAGAGACAGAGAGAGGAGAGACTGGAAGAGAGGAGAGACAAAGAGAGGAGAGACTGGGAGAGAGGAGAGACAGAGAGTGGAGAGCCTGGGAGAGAGAGAGGAGAGACTGGGAGAGAGAGAGGACAGACTGGGAGAGAGAGAGGAGAGACTGGAAGAGAGAGGAGAGACCGAGAGAGGAGAGACTGGGAGAAAAGAGACTGGGAGAGACAGAGGAGAGACAGAGAGGAGAGACTGATAAGAAACTGAGAGAGGAGAGACAGAGAGAGGAGAGACTGGGAGAGGAGATACTGGGAGAGAGAGGGGACAGACTGGGAGAGAGAGGAGAGACAGAGAGAGGTGAGACTGGGAGAGAGAGGACAGACTGGGAGAGAGGAGAGACTGGAAGAGAGAGAGGACAGACAGACAGAGAGGAGAGACAGATAGAGGAGAGACAGAGAGAGGAGAGACTGGGAGATGAGAGACTGGGAGAGAGAGGGGACAGACTGGGAGAGAGAGGAGAGACAGAGAGAGGAGAGACTGGGAGAGAGAGAGGACAGACTGGGAGAGAGGAGAGACTGGAAGAGAGAGAGGACAGACAGAGAGAGAGGAGAGACAGATAGAGGAGAGACAGAGAGAGGAGAGACTGGGAGAGGAGAGACAGAGAGAGGTGAGACTGGGAGAGGAGAGACAGGAAAGACAGAGATAGGAGAGACTGGAAGAGAGAGAGAGAACAGACTGGGAGAGAGAGATGAGAGACTGGAAGAGAGAAGAGACAGAGATAGGAGAGACTGGAAGAGAGAGAGGACAGACTGGGAGAGAGAGAGGAGAGACTGGAAGAGAGAGGACAGACAGAGATAGGAGAGACTGGGAGAGAGAGGACAGACTAGAAGAGAGAGGACAGACTGGAAGAGAGAGGAGAGACAGAGATAGGAGAGACTGGGAGAAAGAGGACAGACTGGAAGAGAGAAGACAGACTGGAAGAGAGAGGACAGACAGAGATAGGACAGACTGGGAGAGAGAGGACAGACTGGGAGAGAGAGGAGAGACTGGAAGAGAGAGGAGAGACTGGGAGAGAGAGAGGACAGACTGGGAGAGAGAGAGGACAGACTGGGAGAGAGAGGAGAGACTGGAAGAGAAAGAGGAGAGACTGGGAGAAAGAGAGGACAGAGAGATTAGGAGTGAAAGAGACTGGGAGAGAGAGGAGAGACACTGGGAGAGAGAGGGGAGACTGGGAGAGAGAGAGGAGAGACTGGAAGAGAAAGAGGAGAGACTGGGAGAGACTGGGAGAGAGAGGAGAAACTGGGAGAGAGAGGAGAGAGACAGGAGAGACAGAGAGACTGGGAGAGAGAGGAGAGAGAGGAGAGACTGGGAGAGAGAGGAGAGACTGGGAGAGAGAGAGAAGAGACTGGGAGCAATGAGGCTACAGGACAGCAGGATCAGCTGGTGCGTTGAAGAAAAAATTATGACTTAAGCAAACACAAGCAAAAACAAAGAGGAATAAAATAGCTTCTGCAATCAATCATGGTGACAGGAAGTAGATTTAGCAAAGAGGAAAAGAGTATGAAAATGTTAAGGGACCTCTACACACGCAGCAGCATATCAAATCAAGGGCACGTGAACACGCTTAACTAGACTTGCCCTCAGCTTCTCAATCCAATCATACTGTATGCTTTATGTCCGAAAACCAAGAACACACACACGAGCAGAGTGTAATACCATTTCTGTGGTACCTCTGCTATTCTCCTGCATACATTCCAATTATAATCCACCGATTGTTTGCTTCACTGTTATCAATATTACATTGTTATTGCTATTGAATAGGAATGAAATTATGTGAGTAATTTCAACTAATTATTCCAGTCATTGGGTACCTAGTCAGGTGCTGCCTTTGAAATCTGTTCACTTAATAGTCAAGTGGATTCTAGTATAATGGATAGTGGCAGTGACCTAATAAAGTAATAACACTGACCAGCTAGAAATACAAGATCAAGTAACCAGGATAAATGGCTGAATGAAGCAAATAATCCTACATAGACACTGAGGCCTAGTGTGTCGAGAGGCCTGGGAGTAAAGTTGGCACCTTACCCACGATCAGGTGCTTGCAGAGCTGGCAGTGGGTGGGCTTGCGGAAAACGTGCTCCTGGAAGCAGTGGTTCACCTGCGTCAGTGGACGGGTTGGGGGTGGGGCCTTGGAAGACAGCGAGGGGGAGGGGCTTAGAGACGGGGAGTGGGAGCAGAGGGAGGGGTTGGGGCTGAGTGACGGAGAGAGGGAGGGTGAGCATTCACTGGCGAGGGGAGAGCCAGGGGGCGGGGAGGGGGGCGGCGGGTCGGTGATGAAGTCTGGGGGGAGACGAGCGTCACTGCAGGACCTCTGGAAGAAGTTCTCTACACTCTTACTGCGCATCAGGGTCTTAAAGGAGAGGGAGCGCTTCAGACGCTGGAGCTGCAGGGAGGGAGAGAGGAGAGAGGGGAGCATGAGGGGAACATTCACAACAGATATCAACACGTCAGGGATTTAACAGGCACAATAACATGTGTACGTACCAGTTGTTCCCCCGAGAGGATGAACAAGCAATTTTCATTTCCTTAGAACATGTAGTTCCATAAACAAGTGATGTTGACTCGCCATTTCATGAAAAACCAACAGCACAAAAGGACATTAGCACTCACATTGATAATAATAATCTGTGAAATGCCATTTAGTTGGGTTTCATGTAAGGTTGCTAGCCCGTAACCCACTGGGCACAGACGTTCCCTGGTTCAGTGGGAGACTGATGAAAAGGACCGTTCCAGTTTACCCAGCAGCCTTATCACCAGCTTTCAGCAGCCAATCTCCTGGCTCCTTATCTGATTCAGTACCTTTACAGGGCCTATTGATGATGTATTCACACCAGCCTACCTCTGGCCCATTGTCAGTGTGAGTGCGGGTGCTGGGCTTAAATGGTAAACAGACACACTTATCACACACACCTATACATGCAATGCACATATACACACACATACTTTCACACATACTGGGGCCAAGCTTCCTGCCATCCAGGACCTCTATACCAGGCGGTGTCAGAGGAAGGCCCTAAAATTGTCAAAGACTCCAGCCACCCTAGTCATAGACTGTTCTCTCTGCTACCGCACGGCAAGCGGTACCGGAGCGCCAAGTCTAGGTCCAAGAGGCTTCTAAACAGCTTCTACCCTCGAGGCATAAGACTCCTGAACATCTAATAAAATCTTTTACACTGCTGCTACTCTCTGTTATTATCTATGCATAGTCACTTTAATAACTCTCCATACATGTACATATTACCTCATTTACCTCGACTAACCGGTGCCCCCGCACATTGACTCTGTACCGGTACCCTCTGTATATAGCCTCGCTATTGTTATTTCACTGCTGCTCTTTAATTAATTGTTACTTTTATTTCTTTTTTTAAGGTATTTTTCTTAAAACTGCATTGCTGGTTAAGGGCTTGTAAGTCAGCATTTCACTGTAAGGCGCATGTGACAAATAACATTTGATTTGACATACACACACACACACACACACACATAGGATTATTCACACAGCATCCTTACCCCACGTATTGTACATGACGTGACTATCATTCATTCCTTATCACCTCTACTGACCGAGCTGTTCCTGCATGACTGATAAACGAACACATGTCAAAGCCATCACTCCTGTATCCTGTCTCTCTGTCTCTCCAACTTGCATTGATTACCTAAATAAATACATGTCGCTCAACTGACTGATGATCTCCCCAGGCGCAGGTTGACGTTTATTGTTATGAATCTTGCACTGGAGGCAGAACTGAAAAATGTATTCTAGCCGGGCCAGCTGCAAAGTCAAAATGGTCTATTATCGTAAAAATGTATGGAAAACAAAAATGTGTTTTTTAAACTTTTAATTTAAGGTTAGGGTAAGGCATTAAGATTAGCAGTGTGGTGACTTTGACCGTGCTAGCTAGTGACCACTGCAGAGCTGCCTCCAGGGCAAGATTTACAACAATTAAATGCCAACCTGCTCCTCAGGCCAGAGATATTGATGATCATACATCATGTGGAGTTAGGTGTTATGGATGGTGCTGTGAGGAAGTGTCTGTCACAGATACACCACAGGAGGAAGAGGAGCTAGCTGAGAGAGGAGGGCGTTGTCCTCTCCTTTGTCTGAATCTAAAAGAACGGACCAGGGTAGGCAGACCACCCCATTGATCCACCACAGACACAGCTCCCTGCACTGTGCGTGCGAATGCACATACGCACACACACAAACACCGGCACACACAGACTCTCTCTCTCTCTCTGCCCGTCAGTCTGCTGCTAGTGGAGGCTTACGCCTCTGTTTCTCAGGGAATAGGAGATGAAAACAGTTTGTCCAAGAGAGCGTGTGAGTCAGAAAGACAGACAGCTACCCAGTGTCCCTGTGTACTCGTTAATGAGCATAGAAGTGTGTGTGCGTGCAGTGGTTTGTGTCGAGTGTGTCTTTCTCCCCGTGTCAAATCATTTGATTACAGCCGCTCATCTGAGTCGATGACGATTGGGAATTGAAGTGGAGAGGCGGTTTGGTTTGACACACCTGTCAGCGCAGCGCTCCCTACGTAGCTACCAGAAGGTGCGGTGCAGTGCGTCATGCGTTTGTCCAGAGCATGTTAAGTCAGAGGAAAGAAGCGTTGGCGTCATAGTAACAGAATCTAGATTCTATTTCTATGGTCGGTCGTAGCCTGCCGCCCGCGCCGTGCGCTAGAACACGTCTCAATTAGAGCGTATCTAATCAAGCCTCTGTGCTGTTCTTCCCAAATAGCACTCTATTCCCTTTCTAGCGCATATGGGGCCGTGGTCAAAAGCAGTTCACTATTAGATAGAATAGGGTGCCATTTGGGACTCAGCCAGAGAGAAACCCTCGTTAAACTCTAGTTTAGTTGAGACGGCCGCAGCTTATTATCTGAAGTAACGCCAACATTAACATACAGTACTGCCAGTTCGCTTCATACATAGTAATCCACAAGGCTCCAGTTCATAATGACTGTTTGCTGTCATTTACATGTGTATTAAGTCCTTTGCATACAATACCTTATGTGACCCAGCTACTGTACAAATCCAACCCTGGCATACATAGGTGTGACCTAGTCCCTGAACTGCTTTATTCAATGCCTTTCCTTTGCAATTTCATGACAATAATCCCAGAAAGTCGAGGGATCGTTTTTGCACCAGCCTCTCCACGTCCTGTGTAGTCACGTGGGTCGTGCGTCAGCCAGGCTAAGAGAAGGACTGCCTCAGAGGAAAAGCTTTCACTATCTCTCTGTCTTTTCATTTCTCTCTCTTTCTCTCTCTCGCCGTCTCTCCCATCCCTCCCTGTCCATTTTTCTCTCTTTCTCTCTCCCATCCCTCCCTGTCCATTTTTCTCTCTTTCTCTCTCTCATCCCTCCCTGTCCATTTCTCTCTCTTTCTCTCTCTCACCGTCTCTCCCATCCCTCCCTGTCCATTTTCTCTCTTTCTCTCTCCCATCCCTCCCTGTCCATTTTCTCTCTTTCTCTCTCCCATCCCTCCCTGTCCATTTCTCTCTCTTTCTCTCTCCCATGCCTCCCTGTCCATTTCTCTCTCTGTTTCACCCCTCTCGCTCTGCCATATATCATGGGCATCCAACCCCCACCTCAAGAAGAATCCCTCTCTCTAGTGTCTGTTTGTCTAACTGTTCAACTCCCAGGTCAAAGCTGTGCTGAGCAACAAACGCTCAGCAGCCCTGGGAGAGATAAAGGGTTGTTTATGGACAGCTCTCAAAATGAAAAACAAGGGAACAAACAAACAGAACCCTATCACACACACACACACACACACACACACACACACACACACACACACACACACACACACACACACACACACACACACACACACACACACACACACACACACACACACACACACACACACACACACACACACACACACACACACACACATCCCTTGGGTTGTGCTCTGTCTGGAGATGCAAGAGAAACGATTGGCAGACGATACAGTATAAATAACCTGCTGGGAAACTTCCCTAAGACTAAATGAATAATGTCGGAAGAGACACGCATGCACACTGCACATACACACACACACACACACACACACACACACACACACACACACACACACACACACACACACACACACACACACACACACACACACACACACACACACACACACACACACACTGCACACACACACACACACACACACAAAACACACATTTTCTCTTCCTTCTTGTTGCTGTTCACTTGTTAATCAGATGCAAGCAGCACAGGGGGAGGGGGCATTGGGGAATGTTGTGCTGTCTGTCTGTTAGAACATTATTCCAGTGAAGCAAAGGTCTCTGTGAGAAGTTTAATCCAAAGCTGCAGTGACTTATGCTTTGTGGTCTTTGAGTTGTTGTTGAATTTATCCCCCTCAAACATTTCTCCTCTCCTCAGAACCAGCCCTTCCTTACCTCTCTGACTCATTGGTGTGTTACGTAAAGATATGACACTCCCTCACTCATCCCCATTGCCCCGGCTGGCACATAGGGCAAAGAAGATGTGACACACGAAGGTAAAGATATGACACTCACTCACTCATCCCCATTGCCCCGGCTGGCACATAGGGCAAAGAAGATGTGACACACGAAGGTAAAGATATGACACTCACTCACTCATCCCCATTGCCCCGGCTGGCACATAGGGCAAAGAAGATGTGACACACGAAGGTAAAGATATGACACTCACTCACTCATCCCCATTGCCCCGGCTGGCACATAGGGCAAAGAAGATGTGACACACGAAGGTAAAGATATGACACTCACTCACTCATCCCCATTGCCCCGGCTGGCACATAGGGCAAAGAAGATGTGACACACGAAGGTAAAGATATGACACAGCTCATTTCTACTCCAGTATTGGTTTTCTGTGTACCCAGTTATCTATTTTAACTTGTTTTAACTGTCTGGTATTAGTTGGTGAGGAAGTATTGTATCGGAAGGCAAATTTCAGCGCAAGCAAACAATCAAGTATAATCTTATTTTACCATCACCCAGCAATCCCCTCCCCTCCCCTCCCTGACCGGACCAGATTATTGTTCAGACTGCAGCAGGTTGACTGCAGCAGGTTGACTGCAGCAGGTTGACTAGCTGGCCCCGGGGACACACAGGTGTCTTCATATTCTTCACTCCTCCCACCACTCTCTGTAGACATCCTCTGAGCCAATATCTCCACTACTGCCTCCACTCTGGGTTACTTCCATAGCTATTGGTTTAGAGTGCACACATTATGTCAATTCAATACAATATAAGTGCTACACTAGGTGATCCTTCTGTTGCAGTGATCCTGCTAGAAGCATCACCAGCAGAGGCGCTCCATCCCTCACCACTAGATCAGGTCAGGACACTGGTAGAGTTAGATAGATTAGATGGAGTGATAGGTAGGTAGGTAGGAACAGTAAGGTATGTAGGTAGGTAGGTAGGTAGGTACTGGTAGGCAGGTAGAAGGTAGGTAGGGAGGTAGTAAGGTATGTACTGTAGGTAGGTAGGTACTGGTAGGCAGGTAGAAGGTAGGTAGGGAGATAGTAAGGTAGGTATATAGGTAGGTAGGTACTGGTAGGCAGGTAGAAGGTAGGTAGGGAGGTAGTAAGGTATGTACTGTAGGTAGGTAGGTAGGTAGGTAGGTAGGTAGGTAGGTAGGTAGGTAGGTAGGAACAGTAAGGTATGTACTGTAGGTAGGTAGGAACAGTAAGGTATGTACTGTAGGTAGGTAGGTAGGTAGGAACAGTAAGGTATGTACTGTAGGTAGGTAGGTAGGAACAGTAAGGTATGTACTGTAGGTAGGTAGGTAGGAACAGTAAGGTATGTACTGTAGGTAGGTAGGTAGGAACAGTAAGGTATGTACTGTAGGTAGGTAGGTAGGAACAGTAAGGTGTGTACTGTAGGTAGGTAGGTAGGAACAGTAAGGTATGTACTGTAGGTAGGTAGGTAGGAACAGTAAGGTATGTACTGTAGGTAGGTAGGTAGGTAGGACCAGTAAGGTATGTACTGTAGGTATGTAGGAACAGTAAGGTATGTACTGTAGGTATGTAGGAACAGTAAGGTATGTACTGTAGGTAGGTAGGTAGGTAGGAACAGTAAGGTATGTACTGTAGGTAGGTAGGTAGGAACAGTAAGGTATGTACTGTAGGTATGTAGGAACAGTAAGGTATGTACTGTAGGTAGGTAGGTAGGAACAGTAAGGTATGTACTGTAGGTAGGTAGGTAGGAACAGTAAGGTATGTACTGTAGGTATGTAGGAACAGTAAAGTATGTACTGTAGGTATGTAGGAACAGTAAGGTATGTACTGTAGGTAGGTAGGTAGGAACAGTAAGGTATGTACTGTAGGTAGGTAGGTAGGAACAGTAAGGTATGTACTGTAGGTAGGTAGGTAGGTAGGAACAGTAAGGTGTGTACTGTAGGTAGGTAGGTAGGAACAGTAAGGTATGTACTGTAGGTATGTAGGAACAGTAAGGTATGTACTGTAGGTAGGTAGGTAGGTAGGAACAGTAAGGTATGTACTGTAGGTAGGTAGGTAGAAACAGTAAGGTGTGTACTGTAGGTAGGTAGGTAGGAACAGTAAGGTATGTACTGTAGGTAGGTAGGTAGGTAGGTAGGAACAGTAAGGTATGTACTGTAGGTAGGTAGGTAGGTAGGTAGGAACAGTAAGGTATGTACTGTAGGTAGGTAGGTAGGAACAGTAAGGTATGTACTGTAGGTAGGTAGGTAGGTAGGTAGGAACAGTAAGGTATGTACTGTAGGTAGGTAGGTAGGAACAGTAAGGTATGTACTGTAGGTAGGTAGGTAGGAACAGTAAGGTGTGTACTGTAGGTAGGTAGGTAGGAACAGTAAGGTATGTACTGTAGGTAGGTAGGTAGGTAGGTAGGTAGGTAGGTAGGTAGGTAGGTAGGTAGGTAGGAACAGTAATGTATGTACTGTAGGTAGGTAGGAACAGTAAGGTGTGTACTGTAGGTAGGTAGGTAGGTAGGTAGGTAGGTAGGTAGGAACAGTAAGGTGTGTACTGTAGGTAGGTAGGTAGGAACAGTAAGGTGTGTACTGTAGGTAGGTAGGTAGGAACAGTAAGGTGTGTACTGTAGGTAGGTAGGTAGGAACAGTAAGGCATGTACTGTAGGTAGGTAGGTAGGAACAGTAAGGTATGTACTGTAGGTAGGTAGGTAGGTAGGAACAGTAAGGTATGTACTGTAGGTAGGTAGGTAGGTAGGTAGGAAAAGTAAGGTATGTACTGTAGGTATGTAGGAACAGTAAGGTATGTACTGTAGGTAGGTAGGTAGGTAGGAACAGTAAGGTATGTACTGTAGGTAGGTAGGTAGGTAGGAACAGTAAGGTATGTACTGTAGGTATGTAGGAACAGTAAGGTATGTACTGTAGGTAGGTAGGTAGGTAGGTAGGTAGGTAGGTAGGTAGGTAGGTAGGAACAGTAAGGTATGTACTGTAGGTAGGTAGGTAGGAACAGTAAGGTATGTACTGTAGGTAGGTAGGTAGGAACAGTAAGGTATGTACTGTAGGTAGGTAGGAACAGTAAGGTATGTACTGTAGGTAGGTAGGTAGGTAGGAACAGTAAGGTGTGTACTGTAGGTAGGTAGGTAGGTAGGAACAGTAAGGTATGTACTGTAGGTAGGTAGGTAGGAACAGTAAGGTGTGTACTGTAGGTAGGTAGGTAGGAACAGTAAGGTATGTACTGTAGGTAGGTAGGTAGGAACAGTAAGGTATGTACTGTAGGTAGGTAGGTAGGAACAGTAAGGTATGTACTGTAGGTAGGTAGGTAGGAACAGTAAGGTGTGTACTGTAGGTAGGTAGGTAGGAACAGTAAGGTATGTACTGTAGGTAGGTAGGTAGGAACAGTAAGGTGTGTACTGTAGGAAGGTAGGTAGGAACAGTAAGGTGTGTACTGTAGGTAGGTAGGTAGGAACAGTAAGGTGTGTACTGTAGGTAGGTAGGTAGGAACAGTAAGGTGTGTACTGTAGGTAGGTAGGTAGGAACAGTAAGGTATGTACTGTAGGTAGGTAGGTAGGAACAGTAAGGTGTGTACTGTAGGTAGGTAGGTAGGAACAGTAAGGTATGTACTGTAGGAAGGTAGGTAGGAACAGTAAGGTATGTACTGTAGGTAGGTAGGTAGGAACAGTAAGGTATGTACTGTAGGTAGGTAGGTAGGTAGGAACAGTAAGGTGTGTACTGTAGGTAGGTAGGTAGGTAGGAACAGTAAGGTATGTACTGTAGGTAGGTAGGTAGGAACAGTAAGGTGTGTACTGTAGGTAGGTAGGTAGGTAGGAACAGTAAGGTGTGTACTGTAGGTAGGTAGGTAGGTAGGAACAGTAAGGTGTGTACTGTAGGTAGGTAGGTAGGAACAGTAAGGTGTGTACTGTAGGTAGGTAGGTAGGAACAGTAAGGTGTGTACTGTAGGAAGGTAGGTAGGTAGGAACAGTAAGGTGTGTACTGTAGGAAGGTAGGTAGGAACAGTAAGGTGTGTACTGTAGGAAGGTAGGTAGGAACAGTAAGGTATGTACTGTAGGAAGGTAGGTAGGTAGGAACAGTAAGGTGTGTACTGTAGGTAGGTAGGTAGGAACAGTAAGGTATGTACTGTAGGAAGGTAGGTAGGAACAGTAAGGTGTGTACTGTAGGTAGGTAGGTAGGAACAGTAAGGTATGTACTGTAGGAAGGTAGGTAGGAACAGTAAGGTATGTACTGTAGGTAGGTAGGTAGGAACAGTAAGGTATGTACTGTAGGTAGGTAGGTAGGAACAGTAAGGTGTGTACTGTAGGTAGGTAGGTAGGAACAGTAAGGTGTGTACTGTAGGAAGGTAGGTAGGAACAGTAAGGTATGTACTGTAGGTAGGTAGGTAGGAACAGTAAGGTATGTACTGTAGGTAGGTAGGTAGGAACAGTAAGGTGTGTACTGTAGGTAGGTAGGTCGGTTGATCAATTCCACACCAATGTGGAATCACCTACTTTTAATACACCTTGCATCCTTCATTTACTGAAGTGTTTCCATTATTTTGGCAGTTACCTGTAGATGATAGATAGATAGATAGATAGATAAGATAGATATATAGATAATATAGATTAGATAGATAGATAGGATAGATAGATAGATAATATAGATGATAGATAATATAGATAAGATAGATAGATAGATATATAGATAGATAGATAGATGATAGATAGATAGATAGATAGTTGATAGATAAGCTAGATAAGCTAGATAGATAAGATAGATAAGATAGATACATAAGCTAGATAAGATAGTTAGATAAGATAGATAAGATAGATACATAAGATAGTTAGATAAGATAGATAAGATAGATACATAACCTAAATAAGATAAGATAGATAAGATAGATAAGATAGATACATAAGATAGATAAGATAGTTAGATAAGATAGATAAGATATATACATAAGATAGTTAGATAAGATAGATACATAAGATAGATAAGATAGATACATAAGATAGATAAGATAGATACATAAGATAGATAAGATAGTTAGATAAGATAGATACATAAGATAGTTAGATAAGATAGATAAGATAGATACATAAGCTAGATAAGATAATATAGATAAGATAGATACATAAGATAGATAAGATAGTTAGATAAGATAGATAAGATATATACATAAGATAGTTAGATAAGATAGATAAGTTAGATACATAAGATAGATAAGATAAGATAGATAAGATAGATACATAAGATAGATAAGATAGATACATAAGATAGATAAGATAGATAAGAAAGTTAGATAAGATAGATAAGATAGATACATAAGATAGATAAGATAGTTAGATAAGATAGATAAGATAGATACATAAGATAGATAAGATAGTTAGATAAGATAGATAGATAGATAAGATAGATAAGATAGATAAGATAGTTAGATAAGATAGATAAGATAGATACATTAGATAGATAAGATAGATATATAAGATAGATAGATGATAGGAGTATTATTTACTGCTAGGTTCAGTCAGTGTTATATTGAGTACTCTACTCTATCCTGCCAGAGGGAATTGGAGAGAAAATGTAAACAGAGGACTCATTTAAAATGCGGAAAAGAGACCTAACATTATTCTAATGAAGATACACATATCTGCAGTCTGTGTGGATGTAAGAAGTGCTGGGGATGCAGATGCTGTGTTGGTGATGCTGCTGATCTAGATGTAGATAGAAACAAGAGGTGGCCAGAGAGGGAGAGAGGGAGAGAGGGAGAGAGGGAGAGAGGAAGAGAGGGAGAGGGGGAGAGGGGGAGAGAGGAAGAGAGGGAGAGAGGAAGAGAGGGAGAGAGGAAGAGGGGGAGAGAGGGAGAGAGGAAGAGAGGGAGAGAGGGAGGAAGAGAGGGAGAGAGGAAGAGAGGGAGAGAGGAAGAGGGGGAGAGAGGGAGAGAGGAAGAGAGGGAGAGAGGAAGAGAGGAAGAGGGGGAGAGAGGGAGAGAGGGAGGAAGAGAGGGAGAGAGGAAGAAAGGGAGAGAGGGAGAGAGGAAGAAAGGGAGAGAGGGAGAGAGGAAGAGAGGAAGAGCGGAAGAGAGGAAGAGAGGAAGAGAGGAAGAGAGGGAGAGGGGGAGAGAGGGAGAGAGGAAGAGAGGGAGAGGGGGAGAGAGGAAGAGAGGGAGAGAAGAAGAGAGGGAGAGAGGAAGAGAGGGAGAGAGGGAGAGAGGAAGAGGGGGAGAGAGGGAGAGAGGAAGAGAGAGAGAGAGGAAGAGAGGAAGAGGGGGGGAGAGGGAGAGAGGAAGAGAGGGAGAGAGTGAGGAAGAGAGGGAGAGAGGAAGAAAGGGAGAGAGGGAGAGAGGGAGAGAGGAAGAGAGGAAGAGAGGGAGAGCGGAAGAGAGGAAGAGAGGGAGAGGGGGAGAGAGGGAGCGGGGGAGAGAGGGAGAGAGGAAGAGAGGAAGAGGGGGAGAGAGGGAGAGAAGAAGAGAGAGAGAGAAGAAGAGAGGGAGAGAGGGAGAGAGGAAGAGAGGGAGAGGGGGAGAGAGGGAGAGAGGAAGAGAGGGAGAGAGGAAGAGGGGGAGAGAGGGAGAGATGGAGAGAGGAAGAGTGGGAGAGAGGGAGAGAGGGAGAGAGGAAGAGAGGGAGAGAGGAAGAGAGGGAGAGAGGGAGAGAAGAAGAGAGGGAGAGAAGAAGAGAGGGAGAGAGGAAGAGAGGGAGAGGGGGAGAGAGGGAGAGAAGAAGAGAGGGAGAGAGGGAGAGAGGAAGAGGGGGAGAGAGGGAGAGAGGAAGAGAGGAAGAGGGGGAGAGAGGGAGAGAGGAAGAGAGGGAGAGAGGAAGAGAGGGAGAGAGGGAGAGAGGAAGAAAGGGAGAGAGGAAGAGAGGGAGAGAGGGAGAGAGGGAGAGAGGAAGAGGGGGAGAGAGGGAGAGAGGAAGAGAGGGAGAGAGGAAGAGAGGAAGAGGGGGGGAGAGGGAGAGAGGGAGAGAGTGAGGAAGAGAGGGAGAGAGGAAGAAAGGGAGAGAGGGAGAGAGGAAGAAAGGGAGAGAGGGAGAGCGGAAGAGAGGAAGAGAGGGAGAGGGGGAGAGAGGGAGAGGGGGAGAGAGGGAGAGAGGAAGAGGGGGAGAGGGGGAGAGAGGGAGAGAAGAAGAGAGGGAGAGAGGAAGAGAGGGAGAGAGGAAGAGAGGGAGAGGGGGAGAGAGGGAGAGAGGGAGAGGGGGAGAGAGGGAGAGAGGAAGAGGGGGAGAGAGGGAGAGAAGAAGAGAGGGAGAGAGGGAGAGAGGAAGAGGGGGAGAGAGGGAGAGAGGAAGAGAGGGAGAGAGGAAGAGAGGGAGAGAGGAAGAAAGGGAGAGAGGGAGAGAGGGAGAGAGGAAGAAAGGGAGAGAGGAAGAGAGGGAGAGAGGGAGAGAGGGAGAGCGGAAGAGAGGGAGAGAGGGAGAGGGGGAGAGAGGGAGAGAGGGAGAGAGGAAGAGAGGGAGAGAGGGAGAGAGGGAGAGGGGGAGAGAGGGAGAGAAGAAGAGAGGGAGAGAGGGAGAGAAGAAGAGAGGGAGAGAGGGAGAGAGGGAGAGAGGAATAGAGGGAGAGAGGAAGAGAGGAAGAGGAATACTGGGGAAAAACACAAATTATCACGCTATGCAACAGTGTTTCTAAGGTCCAATTAAATGCAAGGGAATCCTATTGTGAGAGGATTCAAGTAGCCAATCAGGTATTAAGGGTCATATAAATACTTTTGTTCTTTATTATATATGCAAGAAAAACAGAAGAGATATGAAACTGTTGAATGTCTGTAGATTTCACTGCTAGACTAAAGCTGCTCATTATGCATGGCAACGGCAGAGTCCCACTTTGAATGAGAGATGCACGAGCAGTCGCTCTCTAGCTCTCTCTGCACGCACACACACACTCATATACACACACACACACACACACACACACACACACACACACACACACACACACACACACACACACACACACACACACACACACACACACACACACACACACACACACACACACACACACATGAACCCAAATGATCAAACAATGGACACACACAGAGCACACTCACAAACACGTTTTCTCCCTCTCTCGTCTCTCTCTGTGTATTTATTCCAGACGAACTGTGCTAGGCTGTGTGAAACCAAGCTCCATATAAAAGGATAGCTGCTCTACCTGGCTGTTCCATCCCCGTCCCCCTCCTCTCTTCACCCCCTCACATCAGCAGTACCCGCTCCTCTCCTCCCCTCCTCACCATTACCTTCACCCTGACAGCTCATCACCCGCCCATTGTACTCTCCCAGTCACTGTCCACACGCTAGACCCCGTGACACAGCCTGTCAATCACAGAGTGGGAGGGAGACAGAGAGAAGGGAGAGACAGAGAGAGAGAAGGGGGAGAGACAGAGAGAGAGAGAAGGGGGAGAGACAGAGAGAAAGAGAAGGGGTAGAGACAGAGAGAAGGGGGAGAGACAGGGACAGAGAGAAGGGGGAGAGACAGAAAGAGAGAGAAGGGGGAGAGACAGAGAGAGAGAGAAGGGGTAGAGACAGAGAGAGAGAAGGGGGAGAGACAGAGAGAGAGTGAAGGGGGAGAGACAGAGAGAGAGAGTGAAGGGGGAGAGACAGAGAGAGAGAGAGAAGGGGGAGAGATGGAGAGAGAGTGAAGGGGGAGAGATAGAGAGAGAGAGAAGGGGGAGAGACGGAGAGAGAGTGAAGGGGGAGAGACAGAGAGAGAGAGAGAAGGGGGAGAGACAGAGAGAGAGAGAGAAGGGGGAGAGACGGAGAGAGAGTGAAGGGGGAGAGACAGAGAGAGAGAGAAGGGGGAGAGATAGAGAGAGAGAGAGAAGGGGGAGAGACAGAGAGCGAGAGTGAAGGGGGAGAGATAGAGAGAGAGAGAAGGGGGAGAGACGGAGAGACCCAATTGCCAAAGCACATGCTACCTGCGGCATATCTGGAGCTTTTCCAGTGAACACATAATCACATGGAATATGGATGGTTCCTTATCTTTGCACTACTCCCTCCCTGCAGTGCGCCACAGTCCTAATCAGTGCATCCCTGTCAGTGGCAGGCAAGGCGTCGCATTAATAAACATCCAAGCAGTGAAGGTGTTACACCAACCACCGCAGTGGTTTTCTAATGAGAAAAGAATGGTGGTAAGTCAATCAATCAATCAAATGTATTTATAAAGCCCTTTTAACATCAGCAGATGTCACAAAGTGCTATACAAAAACCCAGCCTAAAAACCACAAACAGCAAGCAATGCAGATGTAGAAGCACGGTGACTAGGAAAAACTCCCTAGAAAAGGCAGGAACCTAGGAAGAAACCTAGAGAGGAACCAGGCTCTGAGGGGTGGCCAGTCCTCTAATGGCTGTGCTAGGTAGAGAGGAACCAGGCTCTGAGGGGTGGCCAGTCCTCTAATGGCTGTGCTAGGTAGAGAGGAACCAGGCTCCGAGGGGTGGCCAGTCCTCTAATGGCTGTGCTAGGTAGAGAGGAACCAGGCTCCGAGGGGTGGCCAGTCCTCTAATGGCTGTGCTAGGTAGAGAGGAACCAGGCTCTGAGGGGTGGCCAGTCCTCTAATGGCTGTGCTAGGTAGAGAGGAACCAGGCTCTGAGGGGTGGCCAGTCCTCTAATGGCTGTGCTAGGTGGAGACTAGAAGAGTGCATGTCCATTAAGGCCAGATTGTTCTTCAAGATGTTGATAGGAATGACAGTCTGCAGCTACTAGAAGGGTGCTATTTTCCTGGCTGCTGTCCACTACCCCAGAATCTCATCTGCTCCTCGACACACACAGACAGACGCGCACACACACAAACACACATGCACACACACCTCAGCCCGTCTGGACAAGGCACGCCACTGTGAGCCAGCCCAGAGGCGACACTCGAGAGTCCTCCTCTCCTTCTCCCTCTTTGGCTCTCTGCCTTTCTCTCAATTTCTGACATCCTTCATCTAAGTTGGGACTAGTGGGAACACGCTGCAGGCAGCTTCGGGGAGCGTCTGTTATCTGATGGGAGTCATTCTTCTCCATCTCCCTCTCGTCAGAATGGCCTTGTGCTTGTGTGATATCTGGTCACGTCAAATAACTCAGGAGGCCTTGTTTTTTGGAGTGGCTCTGATTGTGTGTGTGAAAGAGAAACAGATGGATAGAAAGATAACAGGGAGATCCTGTCTATAGGGTCCATACACCTCCCTCTGATCCAATTAATTGGAGAGAATGGTTTTGACATGTACCACAGTGCTCAACTAATGGATTCTTAATAGACTACAACTGACAACGTGTCTTTGGGCACAAGGCTATTGAATTTCAAGCATTTCATGGGAGCTCCATAGGCAATTAACCTACTATTTTAACACTGCAGGAGCCTCAATCAGAACCGTGGGGTTTAAGGTGAA